>NC_056729.1:1266047776-1266342776 GCF_019279795.1 Protopterus annectens | reverse complement strand
TGGTATACAGAACTCATCCACCGTGCCCATCAGCATGCTGCTGCAGTTAGGAGGGACCAACTAGCCACAGGGAGGGTTATGCGATCTAGCCCCCCTTGACACATGCTGAGGAGCTCCTCACCAGCCTTGGGGCACCTGCCCGCCAGCAAAGCCAAGATCCAGCTGATAGAAATGTGGAGGTGGGTGCTACCCACGCAATGGATGAGGAGCGTGCAGGTAAGGCCACAGGACACATCAGTAGACCACTGTTGCTTATACATCTGCATCTCTAAAGTTTCATCATACATATGCAAGATAAAATATATATAGTCTGTTGCTGCAGTGTAGTAATGAACAGATGTGCATAATCTGTAGTATTGTGGGTTTGTACTGTTGATGTACTGAAATGCTGCTCTCATCCTGTACCAGTGCCAAAGGTGTGGCTAAAGCCATCACATCTCTCACACAACTATGTAGGTCCTTCTGGTATACCTCTGGGGCAGCAGCCTGTAGCAGGTGAGTGTTGTTTGTTTAGGTTTGCCAATCCACCAGCCATGTTATAGGTTCATAAGTTCATAGGTTCATACTAGGCTATCTGCCCTAGGGCATTTATAAGCCTAGCCAGAGTGTGTTTGGCTTTCACCACCCCTTGGATAGAGCATACTGTGCCCATTTTAAGGTTTAGTTTACTGTACTTCTGTCTAGCAGTGACACAGAAGTGACCCCCGGGGTAAACCTACAGTCTCCCATCCACTCGTCAAGATTTCTCTTGAAGAGAGTCAGTGAGAGGCTCTGACTAACAGGGACTTGGATTTTATTCCAGAGTGAAGGGAGCCTCTGGGTTATGAATCTGTCCCTCCAGCATGTCCTATTTATTTCTGTGCTGAGGTTCAAATCTCGTGTAGCTCTGGTGGATTTGGATTTTCTGAGGTGGAGCATGTCCATTAATTCCGGGTTGGACATGGCCTTGTATGTCAGGCATAGATCGCCTCTGAGTAGGCGGTATGCTACTGAATAGAGCTGGAGTTTCTTTAGCTGGGCAGCATATGGCATATGTTTGAGTCCCTTGATCCTCTTGGTGAGGTACTTTTGGGGTCTTTCCAATTGCTGCAGGTGTCGGGTAAGGTACATCCCAAATGGGGCATTGTACTCGATTATGGGCCTGATGAGAGAAGAGTAAAGGGGCACAATGACCCTCCCAATCTAGATGTGAATCCCTTCATGATAAGGTGGGCAATATAGAAGGTCTTTCTAACCACTTTGACAATGTGAGTGTCAAACGAGAGGTTACTGTCAACTTGGGTCCCTAGGTCCCTAATTACTTCTTCCGTACTTAATGGATTACCACCTATTTGGTAATTTGTGGGCACTTTGTTTTTCCCAAAGGGTATGACTATACACTTTTTGGTGTTTAGTTTAAGGCCATGGCTCTGGCACCAGTTTTCCATTTCTATGAGACCCTTTTGAAGGATGCTTGTGTCCGCTGGAGAATCAATTATGGCACCCAGTTTGCAGTCATTTGCGAACTTGGTCAGCCACAATCCTCCCATCTTAGCCTGTACCTCAGAAAAATAAATACCGAACAAGAGAGGTCCCAGGACCGAGCCCTGTGGGATGCCACTTGTGACTGGTTTAGAGTCTGACATGGCTCCAGCAGTTCTGACCTTGTGGGTTCTGTCCTTGAGCCAGTTTGCAACCCATCTTACGACATAGGGGTTTATATTTAAGCTGGAGAGCTTGTCTATGATGCCCGAGTGGGGTAATGTGTCGAAGGCTTTTGCAAGGTCAAGGTAGGCTGTGTGAACTACCTTACCCTCATCAATGCCCTTGGTGACTGTTTCAAAGAAGTCAACCAGGTTCAAGAGGCAGGATCTGCCCTTTACAAAGCCGAATTGGGTAGGATCTAGTGTTTGTAGGTCCCCAATGTCTTTGTTTATGAGTTCCATAATGATCCTCTCCATAGCTTTGCAGACCAGGCTCGTCAAGCTTATGGGGCGGTAGTTTCCAGGGTCCGTAGAAGCACCGCCTTTGTGGAGTGGGACCACTGTTGCTGTACGCCATTCTTTGGGTACATATCCTGTAGTAAGGCTGAGATTAAACAGCTGCCTTATGTGTGGGTTTAGCTCTTCTTGGAGTTCATGTAGCACGCAACCCGGGACACTGTCTGGTCCCATTTATGCTGTGTTTTTAGCTTTGGAGAGGGCGGCTCTCACCTGGGTATCTGAGATATCAGGGAGGCAACACTCTGCTGGGATAGATATTTGTCCCTTTGAGGGGGAGGGGGGAGAGAAATTTGCACTGAACCTGTCTGCTAGTATGTTGGCAATCTCTGTGGGTTCAGTGTATTTTTTGTCATTTTGGACTAACTCTGAGGATATCTGGGAGTTTCCACTCAGGTTTCTAACATAACTAAAGAAAGCCTTGTGATTATCTTTAGTGTCTTGTGCAATTTTTCTCTCAAAGTTGGCCATGGATGATTTTATGAGTGTTCGTAGTTTTTTGCTAGTACTGATCAGAGATGCCTTCCCTTTTAGGGATTTTGCTCTATCATGTAGTAGCTTCCTCCTTCTGTTGTATAGCTTATTGATGGCTGGGGTCCACCAGACAGGACACCTACCTTTGGGGGAATGGGTCTTGGTTTTATTTGGGATTGCATGATCCATGCATTCCTGTAGGTGTCCATGGAATGCGTTTATAAAGGATTCAGCAGAGTGGGCTGTGGTTTCCACTGGCCCGGGGGCCTTGAAGGATTCCACTTCGGTCTTAAGAAGTGTGAAGTCAGCTTTTGAGAAGTTCTTCACTGTGGTCTTCTGTGCTGAGGGTGGGGGCGGGATGTGGATTTCCAGGGAGATTAATTTATGGTCCGATCTTACCAATGAGGGGTATACTTCTGGTATGGAGCATTGTGTCCCCATGTTTGTGATGATCAGATCTAATATGTTTTCCCCTCTTGTGGGAGAGGTGACTAGTTGTTCCATAGCATTTGAGTTTATGAATTCTAGGAACCTTTGGGCTAGGGTATTGGGGCTTGAGTAATGCTCCCAATCTATGTTTGGGTAGTTGAAGTCCCCCAATATGATGGTGTTTGGAGAGACCTTCATATTCTCCAGTGTCTTTAGGAAGGCCGAATGAGGTTCCTGAGTTTGAGAGGGTGGACTGTAGCATGCTACAAACTAGAGGGCGGTTTTGCCCACTGTTAGTTGCACATGGATGGTCTCTGATGCTTCGTGCACTACCACTAACCTGGAGGTGTGGGTATCCTTGATTAATGTGGATACTCCCCCTCCTTTTGTGGTTCGGTCCAAGTTCTGGGGCCAAAAAGCATGATATGAGGTATAACCTGGTAGTGCTGGGGTGCTCTCGGGAGCCTTGAACCAGGTTTCTGTCACTGCACAGACATTGATGTTCTCCATACTGAGGAGGGCTTTGAGAGCGTGCATCTTCAGGTTTAGACTTCTGGCGTTGAGCAGCATTACCCTTAGTTTTTTTTTACTTGTGTTTTTTAGGGTGGTGGGTTTGTCTTTTGAGCCTTGCCTAAAAAAGGCACTGTGGGGGTGGCAAGAGCCTTTGCCAATCAGGGGTGACAGGTGCAAGCCATCCCTTGAGAAGCAGCGTGGCCTGTCGAGCATGTCATCCCAAGCAGACAGACATTGGATCCCCTTAGAATGACACCAATACTTAAGCCAATTGTTAAAATTGATCATTTTGTCTTTGTACTGTGTCATCATTCTTGGTGAGGGTAAGATGCTGCTCAAGGTCATGGTCATACCGGCCTGGGCTACATAATCAGAGAGCTCCTCTATGTCTCTTTTCATGTAGTCCAGGGAAGTACGTCTCAAGTCATTCACACCAGCATGGACAATGACTGAGTCATATTTGTACCTGCTTTGGAGTGACCTGAGTGCTTGTGGTATGTGGCAGATTCTAGCGCCCGACAGGCAGCTTACTGTGACCTTTTCCTTGTTCAGCCTGGTGAGTGGGACGTCAGTGTGTCTGACTATAGAGTCACCTATTACAAGTGTGTCAGGTATGTTGTTTAGCCTTAAGGGCTGTGACTGTTTGGCACACTGATTTTGTGAATTATGTGTTGCATGTGTTTTGTTTTGAAGTAGTGGTTGCTTGGATGTCTGCTTTGGAGGTCTCTGTTGTTTTGGCAGATTTTTATTAAGAGCCTCTGAGTATGTTTTTGTGTGTTTATGTGTTTGGTTTGCAGTTGTGGTAGGTCTATGTGAGACTGGATTTGTGATGTGTGTGGTTACCTTCTCCTCCTGACTGGTTATGCCAGTACTGAGTCGAGAGAGCTCAGCCTCCAGTTTGGCTATAAGGTTGCATCTCTCACATATATTTGTATTTGTTGGGAGGAGGCGAGGATTGTCTGTGTACATGAGGCAGTTGTAACATTGCTTCAAGATTCCCAGATTCACCAGCTGAACTGGAGAGGAAGCCAGCAACTGTCCCTTCAACATGCCAGAATAGTATAAGGAACTGCTATGAAACTGAATCAGAAAGGACCTATAGGGGATAGGGTACTCAAGGGGATTTTAGGAGGATGTAGTGCTTTTTTAGTTAAAAAGTGCTTAACTTATACAAAATGCCTATAGGACCAAGTGTGGGGTTTTTACATTGAGAATAGAATGTTTAGCTTGAGAGTTAGAGCAGTTCTAAGGGAAAAAATGGAGAGCACACTTTGTGGAGCCAGGAAAAGTTTAAACCTGATTAAGCGGCGCGGCCCAATGCTGTGCTATGCGCAAAATCGTGCAAAAGCGCGCTAAAGCGGGCTTTATAGCAGGGGGTTAGAAAGAGCTAGGAAATGGCCCAAAACGGCCAATAAGCTACAAGTTACTGGGCTGGAACCACTCCTTTAGGGACAGATAGGCCGCTCAGAGCTCCCCACTCCCACTGGTGAACAAAGAAGCTTCCTCCTATCCAAACAAGGATATGGGCAACACAGGAACTATGACACAGCCCAGAGATCAGCAATACCTGAAGACTGGACTATTCTAGTTCAGTAAAGGTGGGAAACAAGGATTTTTTTTGTTTTTTTTGTTTTTTTTTCTTACAAAGTAGCAGAAAATAGATACAGTAACAACAGTAAATGCTTTAAATCGGCTAGTGCACTTGAGTGTGTAGCCTACCAGTTAATTTAAGCAAAAACAAACTTTTAAAGTGCAAAAAGTTCAGGAAAACAAACAATAATGCAGTAAATCAACTTTGCAGAGCTTATTTAGTTATAGAAACTCGCTTTTCGGCGAGAAAAAGCAGTCGGAAATAAGTAGCCAAAAAATACTTATAAATCAATGGAAAGTCACTCTTCCACTCGCTGCTGCTTGTAGAACTCTGCAGGACACCACGAGGAGCTGTGCTGAGTCAAATACAAGTGCAAAAGTGCACTAAAGCAGGCTTTATAGCAGGGGGTTAGAAAGAGCTAGGAAATGTAACAAAATGGCCAATAAGCTACAAGTTACTGGGCTGGAAACACTCTTTTAGGGACAGATAGGCTGCTCAGAGCTCCCCACTCCCACTGGTGAACAAAGAAGCTTCCTCCTATCCAAACAAGTATATGTTCAACACAGGAACTATGACACAGCCCAGAGATCAGCAAAACCTGAATACTGAACTATTCTAGTTCAGTAAAGGCGGGAAACAAGGATTTTTTTTTGTTTTTTTCTTACAAAGTAGCAGAAAATAGATACAGTAACAATAGTAAATGCTTTAAATTGGCTAGCGCACTTGAGTGTGTAGCCTACCAGTTAATTTAAGCAAAAACAAACTTTTACAGTGCAAAAAGTTCAGGAAAACAAACAATAATGCAGTAAATCAACTTTGCAGAGCTTATTTAGTTATAGAAACTCGCTTTTCGGCGAGAAAAAGCAGTCGGAAATAAGTAGCCATAAAATACTTATAAATCAATGGAAAGTCACTCTTCCACTCGCTGCTGCTTGTAGAACTCTGCAGGACACCATGAGGAGCTGTGCTGAGTCGGGGTATTTGCCATGCACACATTTAACACACTTACCCATAATGCATAATGTACATATTCACTTATTGTTGCTGTTAACTGCACTGCATCACAGTGGTCAACATGGTGGCATATCTGAAGGGTATGTAAGAGTCCTGCAATATAACTAACAACTTGTCATTGCAAGATGTGTGCACAGAGATGAACATAATGGTGGGACAAATGGCCTACAACAGGAACATGTCTGAAACATCACCCTTATACAGTGCTACAACAGTGTATATACCAATATTACAATGACAACTGTTACAGATCTACACAACAGCATATCACAATACCACATTACACAACCCTTACAACCTGTAATGTGGTCTTAACATGAGCAATGAATGTGAAATATGGAATCTTATGTTAGGACATCAAATATGGGGAATACATACCTTAACAAACACTGGAAGCATACGTGTGTTACACTCCAAATAACATATTGTTGAAGCCGCTTTTAAGGTACTGATAGCATTCACTCTTCATGAGTATGCACCTTCCATCAAGTACAGGTCCTCAATGTCACACCAAGTAATGCTCTGCTGTCCAAGACGTATGTCCATCACATTTGCCCACTCACCTGCAACAGAGGCAGCCATGGCTTGCACACATCTTACAAGCCATGGAATGGATGCCATACCCAACAGGTAGCATGCAGGAGTGGGACATGTAGCCTTGCCTCACCATTGCATAAACCATGGCAAATAGTGCAGACATTCATATATGTAATGAGGAAGTATGGGACAACATTAATGTAGAAAATAAAGAGATGGCCATCCAAGACTGATGATGACACATCTTGCAAACTGTTCACGGAGGCTCCCTAGAAACATGCCGCAACACTGAGGAAGTTGCAGGAATGTCTAGCAAGTACTGGCTGTGCAGTACCTGTGTCGACAATTGCCTGGACTCTGCATAAGTGTGGCCTATGGGTTAGGGTAATCAGATGGGACAGTTGTTCCACAGGAAACATCAGCCAGTGGTCTCTACAGGTAGCATATGCATAACATCAAAAGTCCCCCAAAGGCTTGTGTTGCAAAGTGTAATGGTGTACCATGACCAAGTTTGAAACCTACAGACAGTATCAATTATGATACATGTGCTGCACAAGCAACACCTCACTCCACCTCAGGCCCACCATCCCCATCTGTACCTTGCTGGTGCCAGTGTACACCTGTATGTTTGCCATTCATTAGCAGGGACTAGGCCGGTACACATGGTGTTCTGAATTTGGGACACTGCAAAATGACACTTATATGCGGCCCATAGTTGTCAATCATCTGCAAAAAGGCTGAGGATGGGGAGGGGTTTCATCCTGAAACACAACAGTGAACTGAAGCAGACATCCAAAGCTTGCTAAGAATGGCTGTATCTGTACACGGTCAAGGTCATCAATTGCAGCAGACATAATCCTGACTCCACATCAATAGTGAAGGCACTGGGTGACCTCCAAGAGCTGTGCACATGAGTTGACCTTGCAATCTTGTAGAGTTGGGGGACATTTGTAGGGCAGAGTGACCAAATACTGGCAAGTGCAGATGGGCCATGCTATACCCCCTCCAGAAATAGTGACTGCTGTAGTACACTTAACAGTTGCTGCAACAAACCATCATGTCAAGGGTGTGCACACTTGGGCACCCACATATTGGATGCATCTCAATCAGCATCTGCACAACTAACACATTTGTTTGATACTGCATTTGATTGCACAGGTCATATATCACATATCAGGTTTGTGTAATGTTAACATATACAGTATTGTGACCCCATGGCATATCAGGGAAGAGGGTGCCATGTCAGTAAGGTTGTGTACACTCCTCATAGCCACAGAATGCTTTGAGAGTTGTCAGTGTAATTGTATTTTATTGTTCATACATGCACCACTGATGATGAGATCTGCAAATCAGACATCAGGCATTCACTATTGACATCTGTCCGCATATCATCCCAGGTATGTGTTGGACAAACAAATGGGGCTGTGAGCAGCAGATCAAAAATAACTGATACACATATACACATTCAGCAATGGCATGTAAACCTGTGAGATATGGTGCACAGTATATGCCAGGGTTCTGAACAGTTGCACAACAATACTGTGTACATGTGTGCAGTGTGTTCCAGGGGAAGGGGCATCACCTACTAACACAACTCATGCATCACAGAGATGGAATGTTGGTAACAGGGATTGACCATAGCTGCAGTGCATGTTGTTGAGTGACATATGTCATACATGTTGACAGATGGGTAATGAGAGGTCTGTGTGTAGTATCTTTGTGCAACCTCACCTGTAAGTGTGTGTGTGTGTGTGTGTGTGTGTGTGTGTGTGTGTGTGTGTGTGTGTGTGTGTGTGTGTGTGTGTACAGTTAAGCAATGATGTACAGGTCTTAAAGTGCATTTCTTGTTTTCCCCTCAGAGGTGGTGAGGTGGTTCAGGGTCCCTCCTGCAGGCAAACTGATGTTAGTGTCTATACAGACTCTGACAATGATGATTGGTGTGGTAAGGCACAGGCAGTATTGTCAGGGGCTGAAGCTGTGCCATTGGTTGACATCCCACTGTTATCCACCCCATTGCCAAATACAGTCACATTGCCTATACATACCCCATGACCGTGTTCATAGATGAGGGACAGTTGGTGGATGGTGGCATGGGATAGGACAGTGTGGTGACTATGGCAAGTGTGTCTAGACACAGCAGCCATAGCTGGATGCCTGGCGAGGTACCAAACAGGCAGATGTACAGGGGTGCTCATAGGAGGGCTGCTGGTCATCATGCCCCTGGCAGAAGTGCCACAGCTGGTGTCACCAGATGCATGTTTCAGGCCATCATGGAGGCGCAAGCATGTATGGAACATTATACCAGACAGGGTCTGAGGCTCCAGAGGGCTACTCATTCTGCTGTTATTGACAACATCTGTGATCTCGCAGGTGCTCACCATTATTTTGCAGAGGTCCTGGATAGACAGTTGGGTGAGATGGTGGGAATCTTCAACTGTGTAATGTCTGTGCTTGAGCATATGGTGGGAGTAGTGTGACAACCACTTGGACGTAGGTCAGTAACACCAACAGGTGGAGGTCGATGTGGACATGCAACAAGTCAGATCCACTCCTGTAGTGGCAGTACCAGCACCAGCACTGCAGGGGGGGGACTTTCCACACCACAACATAGCAGGCCACGTGCACATGGCCCTGGCCTGTCCCAAGAGGGACCCAGATCCAGCAGACATATGTCATCATCAGGGGAGAGTACCATATCTTGGCTTGAACCTGCTAGTGCCCGTGGAACCCCTGGCAGGCACAGTTCCCGTGTCCATGGCCAGAGATGGTGAACTGCACACCCTGCCAGGTATGGTCTGCAGCTGTCCAACAAACCCCTGTATAGGGCAGCCACATGGCAGAACGTTGTGCATGCATACACACACATCACCAACACAGCTAGGGAAACCCCATACCTACACACACCACATCTGCACAGCCCAATTAATAATGAAACCCCCTAACACACACACATGATGTCAACCAAATGGCTCAGCCTAAGTCTCTGGCAAACCCACAACACACCCTGTGCATATGATGTTACCTGTGCCACATCCCTGTCATCCATCACATCGATGCAGGGACAGGCTAATATGGTTCTGATGCACATTGTGACTGCACTATAGTGTACCAGTGTAATGCTGCATAACATGTTTTCAGCCCTAGAGTTTAATGCTTACATGTCAGGATGTGTAGTTGTCCAGCCATGATGCATTATATCTGTTATTAACACTGAGTGATTGTGGTCTCCATAATGTATTCCGTTTGTATTGTAGGTGTCTATGTGTCAGCAGAATGTTGGTCTGCTGTTGTTTCCTACAAGGGGTATGGAGCTGTGATGACACCCTGATGGTGCCATATCCTGGGTACAGCTGAACACAAGTCACATGTCAATATAACAGTTACTGCATGTGTCACATGCCTGATAGGTCTGAGGGGTGTATACAAGTGAGTGCATGGTGGCTGATGTCAGCAGCCCTTCTACAGTGAACAATGGTAAGTGTACTGGGTGATACACACCACATGATTATGTATAACACACACACACACACACACACACACACACACACACACGCACACACACACACACACACACACACACACACAAACACATACACACACAGAGGCTTTGGTGTTGATGCAATACACAAAAAATACTGTACACATGGATGTGTGTACTTTTGCAGGAAACCCATTTTAGCCTATGTAATTCCACCAAGACAGAATTGGCACATCATCACATAGGGAAATAATCAGTCTGCTAGTTTAATGTCCTTGACGAAGGTAGTGGCAGGGTATATGTCCCCTTCCCTAATGAAGTGCAATCCTCAACTTGGTAAACATAGGTGTGCTGGTGTGGGTGGCACAGCCCTACCCTTTGGAGAGTGTGGGGTGGTGTTGAACTGCGGATAGTGTGATTGACAACTACTTTACCTGATGACATAAACTGTACAGTATTACAGCTGACTAAGCGGGGTGATACACACAACAGTAACCGCAATGATGGTGGCTGTGTCCACAAGATCCACACTCAGCTCTATGTACCAACCCCAGTATCTCTGTACAGCTATACAGTGGGGAAGAGGGCATTTACATATCTACTACTAGGTTTGATGGAATGAATTTCCACAAGATGATACCTGTGAAATGTTAGCATTTGCCAGTCAGTTCTCAGACAGATGACCTCTGGGGACATGTATTTTCTGCAAACTGAAGTAGACCCCTTCACATACACACACAGTCTTACTTGGCAACACAGAGAGTAGAACCCCTAACTAGGTACTTACTGCTACTAATGTGTGTGGCCTTAATTGCACACACCACACAGTTTTTAGGATGAGGTGTATCCCAGGTTACTTGTTAAGTGAAGAACATCACCAGGCCTTCTACAGTATGATAATGGGGAATGTACTGGTTGTTTATGAACAATACATAGTGTGACAAACTGTGACATACACATTGACAAACACATAACAGTCATACAGACACCTGAGAGACCTGGGTTTATCAGTGTTAACTGCCTTGCCAGTGAGTCCATTTTGTTACAGATATGTTACACACAGTACATGCATCATTGGGCTAGATAGTGTAATAAGTTACCTGTATGGTTGATGGTGACAGTGGTCCCCATACAGTGGACCTTGGGACATGTACTGGGGGTAACATGGTGTAAAAACAGTATACCCAGCACCCACACCCCACATTGGATATTGTACTTACTGAAACCCATCATAATATTCTGACATCTCACAATCACACACTGACCAGGACTGCAATACAACCCATTGTCTATCTCAAAAGTGCTACTATAGGGATATGCATCTATTGCACATGCCACAGGGATAGTAGGGTGATGCTTTGTCATGGCTCTCCTACGGTCAGCAACATCACTATCCCTTATGCTGTATGGCAAGGTATACTGTATTAAGAGAATGTGGCTTCAGAATGCTGTATCCTACAAATATACACACTTGCACACATACACACACATTCCAGGACTCAGAGGGTAACCAATGCCTATCTACCGATTTCTACAACAGTATTGTGCTGGTACTGCAAGCTCCAGGTAGCTCATATGGTGAAGAGTTTAACAAGGTACATTTAATAAGAAAAACACAAAAGGCCAGGTACCAGAAACCTCTGCAGCTGTAAAAAACGAAGAACAGGATACACACAAAGCTGCTGAGAGTAGGCTCCAGAATCCACAATGAACTTGAAAAATACCAGGAAACGAATCTATGCAGAACTGCTTTATTACAACACACTAGCGCTTTCACAAAATGCTTCTTCAGGTGTAAAATTGATACAAAAAAACATACCTTAAATAGCCAGGTTGAATAATCACGTGATGCACTCTAATTAACTTTTAAAAGGGAGACCTTAAAATCAGTTTAAAACATACATATACACTACATATACACTATTAATAAAACATACACCCTGCATAAAAACAGATATATAACAATATATATATAAGCACATTCTAATGAGCATATAAGCATATTTAATAAACAATCTACGATTATTATAAAATAGAAAAATAAAAAATATAAAAACAAATAAATAAATAAAAGACAGGAATTACCTATGTAGAGCTCTTTACCAAGACAGGCTTCAAAGGCACCTGTTCATTTAAACCATGACCATAATTGGCTCTAAGCATGACTATCCACCTAGCCTCTACTTCCTCAGTTCTAGCTCTAATATCACCCACTCTAACACTCTGTGTCCTAGAGACAACCATAAACATAAACTTATGTTGTACACCCATATTTTGTACATGCTTAGCTAAAGCATTAGTATTACTCCCTTTACCTATATGGTAATAATGCTCTCTTATTCTATCCTTTAGAGAACGATCTGTCTTGCCAACATAGAAACATCTACAGGCAACACAGTTAGCTAAATAAATCACATGCATAGTTTCACAATCAGCCTGAACCCCGATGTCATACACTCTGCCTGTGTCAGGATGTGCAAAGAAAGGCTCTTTATTAATGTACTTGCACTGCGAGCATTTACCACATGATCTAGTACCAGGTACTGTCGGGGCATACTTTACTTCCTTAACATTACATAACCTTTTTCTTAAATTCTTCTTATTCTTAAAAGTGAACTGAGGTCTGGGGCCTATAATTTCACTTAATTGCGGATCAGTTAACAGAATATCCCAATGTTGGCTAATAATTTCAGTATACCTCATAACATCTCTTGAGTAAGGAATACAAACCTTAATATTATTTGCTCTATTGGTATTACCACACGCTGACCTTTTTGAAAAATACGGTTTGGCCCTACTCTCTCTCAATTTAGAGACTTGAGTAGCATTATACTCTACCATCCCATAATCATAACCTCTCTGTAAGCTCATTAATGGTCTTATGTTTCTGCTCTTCAAATTCGCTATTCTTTGCACTCAATCTAGAAGCCCTATAGAATTGATTCTGGACTACATTTCTAAAGACATAGTCTGGATGCATGCTATCCCTAGATAGCAAACTATTAACATGACATTCCTTTCTATATAGTCTAGTTGACATCACATTAGAACTGTCCTTTTCCACTATCACGTCCAGAAAATTTATACTAGCATCTGAATAGTTCAAAGTGAACCTCAAAAAGGGGGTGGTACTGTTAATGTACTCAACAAAGCTCATTAGTTCTAAAACAGAGCCTCTCCACAAAATAAAAAGGTCATCTACAAACCTTCTATAAAAAATAATTAAATCTTTAAAAGGCCCTTCTTCTAAAAATCTGTCTCCCATTTCATCATAACAGCGTTCGCATAACTATTTGAACAGGCACTACCCATCGCCACACCATTCTTCTGCCAATAAATCTGATCACTGAATAAAAACACATTATTCAGAAGAACAATAGACATCAAATCAATGTATAAATGAATTTCATTCATACTATATAGATTACTACTCATCAGCTGTTCTTTCAAAAAAGCAAGCCCTATATCATTGAGTATTACTGTGAATAATGAAACAACATCAAGGGTAACAAACAAATATTCCATATTCAACATAACACAGTTAGTGCCTTCATACAGATCATGGAGAAAGTGCTCAGTATCTTTAAGAACAAATACTGAATTATCTATTAAGGGCTTCAATTTTTTCTCTAAAAATACTGAAATACATTCCGTACACCATCCCCTTCCTGCAACAATAGGACGCATAGGGGGTCTAATCAGATTCTTATGCAGCTTAGGTAAACCTTGTATAATAGGGACGGTATAATGAAATACCCTAAGAAACTTGAAGAGATCCTCTGTCAATAACCCTATTTGCAATAAAGACTCTAATTGTTTATTAACCAAAATGACCATTGATTGCATATGAGCTCTGGATATTTTCTCATAAAAGTCAACATTATTCAACATTTCATACATTAAACAGTCATATTCCTGTCTTCTGAATAATGTGTTTTTATTCAGTGATCAGATTTATTGGCAGAAGAATGGTGTGGCGATGGGTAGTGCCTGTTTGAATAGTTATGCGAACGCTGTTATGATGAAATGGGAGACAGATTTTTTAGAAGAAGGGCCTTTTAAAGATTTAATTATTTTTTATAGAAGGTTTGTAGATTACCTTTTTATTTTGTGGAGAGGCACTGTTTTAGAACTAATGAGTTTTGTTGAGTACATTAACAGTACCACCCCCTTTTTGAGGTTCACTTTGAACTATTCAGATGCTAGTATAAATTTTCTGGACGTGATAGTGGAAAAGGACAGTTCTAATGTGATGTCAACTAGACTATATAGAAAGGAATGTCACGTTAATAGTTTGCTATCTAGGGATAGCATGCATCCAGACTATGTCTTTAGAAATGTAGTCCAGAATCAATTCTATAGGGCTTCTAGATTGAGTGCAAAGAATAGCAAATTTGAAGAGCAGAAACATAAGACCATTAATGAGCTTACAGAGAGAGGTTATGATTATGGGATGGTAGAGTATAATGCTACTCAAGTCTCTAAATTGAGAGAGAGAGTAGGGCCAAACCGTATTTTTCAAAAAGGTCAGCTGGTGGTAATACCAATAGAGCAAATAATATTAAGGTTTGTATTCCTTACTCAAGAGATGTTATGAGGTATACTGAAGTTATTAGCCAACATTGGGATATTCTGTTAACTGATCCGCAATTAAGTGAAATTATAGGCCCAAGACCTCAGTTCACTTTTAAGAATAAGAAGAATTTAAGAAGAAGGTTATGTAATGTTAAGGAAGTAAAGTATGCCCCGGCAGTACCTGGTACTAGATCATGTGGTAAATGATCACAGTGCAAGTACATTAATAAAGAGCCTTTCTTTGCACATCCTGACACAGGCAGAGTGTATGACATCAGGGTTCAGGCTGATTGTGAAACTATGCATGTGATTTATTTAGCTAACTGTGTTGCCTGTAGATGTTTCTATGTTGGCAAGACAGATCGTTCTCTAAAGGATAGAATAAGAGAGCATTATTACCATATAGGTAAAGGGAGTAATACTAATGCTTTAGCTAAGCATGTACAAAATATGGGTGCACAACATAAGTTTATGTTTATGGTTGTCTCTAGGACATATGAGAGTGTTAGAGTGGGTGATATTAGAGCTAGAACTGAGGAAGTAGAGGCTAGGTGGATAGTCATGCTTAGAGCCAATTATGGCCATGGTTTAAATGAACAGGTGCCTTTGAAGCCTGTTCTTGGTAAAAGAGCTCTACATAGGTAATTCCTGTCTTGTATTTATTTATTTGTTTTTTATATTTTTTATTTTTCTATTTTATAATAATTGTAGATTGTTTATGAAATATGCTTATATGCTCATTAGAATGTGCTTATATATATATTGTTATATATCTGTTCTTTATGCAGGGTGTATGATTTATTAATAGTGTATATGTAGTGTATATGTATGTTTTAAACTGATTTTAAGGTCTCCCTTTTAAAAGTTAATTAGAGTGCATCATGTGATTATTCAACCTGGCTATTTAAGGTGTGTTTTTTTGTATCAGTTTTACACCTGAAGAAGCATTTTGTGAAAGCGCTAGTGTGTTGTAATAAAGAAGTTCTGTATAGATTCGTTTCCTGGTATTTTTCAAGTTCATTGTGGATTCTGGAGCCTACTCTCAGCAGCTTTGTGTGTATCCTAAGGTACATTTAATGTCCATTACAGCAGCAGTCATATCTAACTATGGCAATGGGGGGTGTACTGGGTGTGAAGGCCCTTGAGGTATTATCAAGTACAGGTTTACAAACACTGTTATTCTCAGTAATGCACACTGACACATTTGTCAGTACTGGGGTCCATAGGTGCAGGTGTTCTTAGGTGTGTACCAGGATGTTGTCCATGGAGATATGAGAAGAGTCGGGGATGTGGGTACAGTGGTATCATGCCACCTGCCATTTGCAAGCAGGCCATCTATCAACTGATGCCGCATGAGTGATCCTCAGGGTGAGAGTTAAATGCAACTTCCAGTCATCTGATTGCCTCTTGTAGAGGGCTAGTGAGGTGCTCCAATTGACATGTATGCAACATGTGTTACATAACATGGTCAGTGTCTATCTTGGAGACCTGTACCCAAGCATGTTCTGTTGACTGTGGTAGTGTAGTTGAGGTATCCATGGCATGTGGTGCATACAGGGTGGATATTCCAAGCTGTGGCATTCATAACACAGCTGGGCAGACATGTCAGTGTCAGTCAAGCATAAATTGCCTGTAAGCAGCCAAGATGTATACCTGACAACTGCACATCTGTACAGAGGACAGACAGACATCAGCTAGCCAACAGGTTATGCATTAGGATGAATGTTTTGACAGAAAGACGTCTGACACTGATAGGTATGCCATTACTACATGACATCAGCCCTCAATGACATGTCCTATACACACAGTAGTCTACAGTTAATATCTACATGTCAGATCAATATCTAGTAGCAAGTACTTAATGACACACAGCTCACACACCAAGAACATGATAGTCAGGACTCAGAGTCCATCTTTGCATGAAGGGATGTTTGGTTCCAGTACTACAATCTGCAATATATGCTTACTTGGGAAAGAACTGTTAACAGTAGCAACGTAATGATACACTACATGCCAGTGTGACTGCATATAATCAGGGATACTACCCATGTATGAAACACATTCAAATGGAAAAGAGTGTTTTACAAGCCATATATACACTCAGGTGTCTCAGAGAGTAGACTCACACCCCTTGCTACTATAATGACAACACATAGCACATGTTATGTACATCAGATTAAGTCCACTTATTAAAGATGTCATTACCCTGCTATTTTATCAGACCAGAATGTGATTACTGGTTACCAGGGCTGAGCCATGCTTAGCAGGTTTCAGCATTGCTGCAATATAAATGCTAAGTAAATTTGTGCACTGGTAAGCAAAACTGAAACTGTTTAAGCGTCTATACATTTAACTGTATGTTAGCACCACTGACAGTCGGGCAAACCCATGCAGACCCACTTAAAGCTGCTCAAAACCACATTAACCACCCTGTATCCGACAGTCCTTGTTCTGCCTAGCAACAAAATATATATGGATGTATATACACATATGTAGATATATGTATACATGTACATACACACACACACACATATATATATGTATTTATATACATCTGTATATTCCGTTATAAATATATATATATATATATATATATATATATATCTGGTCATATATAGATCTATATGTATAATATACATATATATATATATATATATATATATATATATATATATATATATATATATATATATATATACCTATATACCCACGGTAGTGGTGCTGCGGTAGCGTTGTTACCTCACAGCAAGACATTGTCCCGTTCGATTCTCCGCTAGACCGTCTTCTGTGTGGAGGCATACGTGAATGGGCGTGCCTTCGTTGAAGGTTGTGCATCAGGGCTGGTAACTCGGCACGTAAAAATCCACTACCAAACATTAGCGGACCGGAGTTCCGCTGTGGCGACCCCTAACCAGGATAAGCCAAAAGACACAACAACAATATATATATGTCTATATCTATCTATCTATCTATATACATATATATATATATATATATATATATATATATATATATATATATACGTGTGTGTGTGTGTGTGTTGTGTGTGTCTATGTATATGTATATGTGTGTGTGTGTGTGTGTATATATATATTTATATATATATATATATATATATATATATATATATATATTTATTTATATGCATGTATATATATATATATATATATATATATTTATATATATATATATATATATATATATATATATATATGTGTGTGTGTGTGTGTGTGTGTGTGTGTATATATATATATATATATATATATATATATATATATATATATATATATATATATAAACATATACATATATGTATAACATATGTCCATAACATGTAGTGGAGTCATACCTCAGCACCAATAGTCACACCGTCTTAGTGCAAGGGGATGTCATGTAAGTATTGCAGGTATAAATGTAGAATGTTGCTACTGTAACAGGGGTTGTCTTAACAGAAATGTTGTGTGGGAAGTCAAATCTGATATTGACATGTACGTCATCAGTTACTGACAGACATCATATGATCATCATAGTGCAGTAACACACAATCACAGTAATGATCCTGTGGAATACAGCAGAGATATGACCAATAAATGTGGACAGTCTGACACACTCTGGTCATTCCAGAGGTATACACAGAACCCCTTAGTGCAAGATGTGTGGACAAGCCTGACAAAGTGGATGTTTACAGCCATGTAAATGGGGATATCATGAAAATACTGGAATAGATAAGCTCACACAGTTTATGCATTCACAAACTCCTGTCTGTCCTGACACATAATAACCAGAGGACCAGAGGTCACAAGCCCGCATACTAACCACTAGTTAGTGACATACATCTGTGCAGCATCCCACTGCTTTGTCAGAAATACACAACAGGTATGGTGGCCCAGCAACAGTACATCTGACAAATATCCAGACATAACATCACACTGGGTAAATACACTGAGCTACTAGGCATGTCACAAAGCACTGTGCAAACTACAGACAAACTGCCACAACACTGGCCTACATTTCTTATGGAGGAATGCACAATTAATTGCAAATATAGCAGGCTCTGCAGGCATGTAATAGCACAGAGTAACAGACACCTGTGTGAAAGTGCATACCCACAACCAATCTGAACACAGCCACAGTCACATATGGTAACTGCACTTAATATTATGGTATATGGACTGTGTGAACAACACCATCCTCCTATGTGCCACTCACATACTAACCCTACATATACTGGGCCAATACACAGTCTATTCTAATGCCTGACTGTGGTATGGGACATGTGTAGGTCTGCCGTGACAAACATGTATGCTGATAGGTTACCATACACTGGAGCGGCATGCAACATCAGATAGAGCAGGACCAAGAACAATGACATCTACCACAGTCTGTGCACAGGCCAAGGTACATATTCACAATACACACTCTGTCAGCAATCAACATAAGTACACAGACCTCACTACTATACACACTACAACAGAATGTCCAGGTTTTGTCCTCTAATATAAGGCCTACTATACATAACATGTCTAGCAGTCTAATATCTCACTGGCTTGTTATCAGGTATGATGTCAGTAAATAATGATGTACTAAACATATGCACAACTTACTGCATGACATATGTACAAAGGTTGACAGACTTGTGGCTGGAGGTACAAACACATGGCCAATATTGACATGTTGCTGTGATAAACCCATACATTTACTGGTGTAACAGGGTTTGTTGTGACATATGTCTTCTGAGGGATATGAAGTCAGTAACTCACATGGCTGTCACCATGTACTGACTGCAATCCTCAGAGTATGCTACTGTATTTCTAAAGATAGGAATGTGTGAGTTACACAACACACATAAGACTGCAAACACTGGCCAGTCTGCAGATAGCCCTACAGGTAAGAGTTTCCTCAACCACATAGCATTGTCACATCATATATTAAATCATGTAGAACAGCCATATCCACACAAACCCTGTTAAACCAACATTACATCAAATGTAGAAGAGCCATACTTACATTCTGTCCCCATGTCTGGAACATTCCCCTTCTGTTTGTTGGCCTGTCTCCACAGTGTATGTTGTAAGAGGTATATCCAACTACCCTCTGCGATGCTGTTTGTCAAACACCCACATGAAGTTCTGCTCACAGTAAAGAAAAAGGGTCAACACCCACATGAAGTGCTTAGTTATAGGAGTGTGTTTTCATGCAATTCTCTACAGGAATGATACCACAGCTGTTCCACATGCAATTAGCTAGTGGGGACTGCAATTCATGTGCAGGCCATCAGCTGATCATGAGCATCACTTACAAAACTCAAGCTGCTGCGTAAGCAAAGCAGGTGTACTTTTCCACATCCACCAGAGAGGGAATGAGAGAGACAGACAGAGACAGAGTAAGAAAGGAAGGGAGTAGGAGCATAACAGCCAAGCATGATTGTGTATGATTCATGGGTGGAGTGCGGTATCTGGGCATTATGATGGTTGTCTATATTTTGTACTGATCCATACTGTCACATGGTAATTGCACATGGCTGTACACATTTATGGATGAGGATTGTCGACAACAATCTCTACAATGTTTGGAAAATGTTGGCCTTGTAATGTTGATAATAGGACATGTAGCTCCTCAGTATAATGATGTGGCAAAACCCACACTGCAATGGACCCTGTCATTACATAATCACCCCAACACCCACACAGGGCAATGATAACACACATGCAAACACACACTTACCAGTACTGAGTTTCAAACCCCTATCGGGCTATGTATTGCTATTACATTGTTATGCAGTTCTTGTACGCACCACAGAGCTTACATGCTGGAGAGCTTTCCAAAGGTATTTTTGAAGGTGAGTGATATCAGCAACAGTGATAAAGGAAGGATAAGAGAAGTGTAGTACATATGACTGTCCACAAATGCAGGTGTCAATTAAGACACAACCACACTCTCTCTGGGAATCAAACACATTATCACAGTTGGTAGGGTCAGAATTAAAATTCCTACCTAACTAGTTTGTTACACTACAGTATTACCCAGTTATCACACATGCCACAGGGCTTATCAGACTGATAGATGGCCAAAGTGTTATTTCAAGGTGACTGAGATCAGCAGACTTGCTAAAGTAGGGCAATGGGAGGTGTAGTGACTGTGAATGGCCTCAAAACCATTACACTGTGCACACACACACACACACACACACACACACACACACACACACACACACACACACACACACACACACACACAGTTGCCATGCCTGGGATTGGAACTCCTACCTACCTAGTACATCACACTATAGCATTATGCAGTTATTGCATGCACTACAGAGTTTACAGGGCTGAATTTTTGTCCAAGTATGTATTTCAAGGTGACTGACATCAGCAGGCTTGCTAAAGTAGGGCAATGGGAGGTAAAGTGACTGTGAATGGCCTCAAAAGCGTTACTCTGTACACACTCATGCAGAGCTTCACAGTTGCTGTGTATGGGATTAGAACTCCTACCTAAGTAATACATCACACTATAGCATTATACAGTTACAGAATGCACCATGGAGCTTACAAGACTGAGTCTTGTCCAAGGAGGTATTGCAAGTTGACTGACATTAGCAGGCTTGCTAAGGTAGGGCAATGGGAGGTGTAGTGACTGTGAATGGCCTCAAAATCATTGATTCCTACACCCACAGAGTTTCACAGTTGCCATGTTTGGGATTAGAACTCCTTCCTAACTAATATGTTACACTATAGCATTACGCAGTTGTCACATGTGCCAGGGAGCTTGGTGAGCTAGCCATTCTCCAAAGGGTTATTTCAAGGTGATTGACATCAGCAGGCTTGCTAAAGTAGGGCAATGGGAGGTGTAGTGTCTGTGAATGGCCTCAGAATCATTGATTCTTATGCACACAGCTTTACAGTTGCCATGCCAAGGATTAGAACCCCTAACTAACTAGTATATCACACTATCGCATTATGCAGTTATTGTACACACCACAGAGCTTATAGGGATGATCGTTGTCTAAAGGGGCATTTCAAGGTGACTGACATCAGCAGGCTAGCTAAACTAGGGCAATGGGGAGTGCAGTGTGTGTGAATGGGCCATAAACCATACCTCTGGAAACACACACACACCACTCAGTCACAAACAAATTTACATTTGACAGGACTGTGTACATGACTGCTAGATGAATAATGACTTGTACTGTCATGTTACACAGTTATCACAAGCACCACAGACATTATAGTGCTGAAGGCTGCCAGAAGCAAATGTCTACAGTGATAGACATTGGCACATCATTTGATATTGACCAATTGGATGTGTGTTGGAGGGGACAGGCCTCGTGATGGGAAGCGCTTTGTCACTGTCTGTCTCTCTCTTCCCCACATCTCTGTTTGTGTATATTTGACCTTTTATAGTGTGTTGTCCTTAGATATATGTGTCTATTCCTATCCGATGTATGTGCAAAGCATGACTGGTGTGCAATGTGGTGTGTGTGCACAGAAACCTGCAACTGACAGATATGTATAGTCCACTGTTGTTGTCAGACATGTGTTTCATTTCTCTAAGTGTAGGAGCATGTCCAGTATGACTCTTCTGTATTTAATGTGTGATTTCCATTCCAGATAGGTTATACTCCAGTGCAGGCATTTGTGTTCTACACCTACAGATAGCAACCTCTGTCTGCAGGATATCTGTAGATAGGTTGACAATATGGAGTCACAATGGGCAAAGGATTGTGGGATACTGTAACTAATTGTGTCTGTGCTGCTTGTGTTACATGGTTTTGTGTTAGCAGACATATTCAGACATATGTACTGTTTTACACTGTGATGTATTATGTCATCAACTACTGACAGATATACTTATTTGCTCACAGTAATTTCCTGGGAAATACAAGATGAATGAAGCTGTGTCCAGTATTGTGGTCTGCAACCTATATATTCTTGCACACGCATGCCATTCTGGAGGGGGAGCTGCAGACACTTGCTGATGGGTCTGTGTAAATGGTCCAGCACCTTGGTACTGTGGTGGCTAAGGATCCCCTGCTTGTAAATCTATCAACATGACAGAATGGCCATATCCTGCTGTGGCCATACCTCTCAGCTATACAGATCCACACAGGTTACTCAGAGGCAGGGCTCATATATCTGGTCAGTTCCCCTTCACATTGTGGTTTATGAGTAGGTTTGTAGCCACCCATTCCTGGGTTTGCAGGCAGGGATGGTATGGGCACACATCAGAGTTTCAGACTTCTCACACTCCATAGT
Organism: Protopterus annectens; assembly: GCF_019279795.1. Classification (NCBI taxonomy): domain Eukaryota; kingdom Metazoa; phylum Chordata; order Ceratodontiformes; family Protopteridae; genus Protopterus; species Protopterus annectens. The sequence continues at coordinate 1,266,319,934 of NC_056729.1, read as the reverse complement.
GTCCATGCTTCTACCCCCTCTGTTATTCTATCCTCTTTCTAGCATTATGCAAGCGATATCTGATAAGTATCCCTATAGTTATCCCTTCATCCCAGCAGTATTTAGGGGTTGGTCCACGGTTCATGCAGTAGGACATGGTGGGCTTGCTACTGGGATTTGTCAACATGGCCTTGCATTTGTGTTCTGTGCACTGTGTTATGTCATTATTTGGGACTCCAAGAGATAACATACAGTGGCAGTACAGGTGAGACACAGGCCTTTGGCAGAGGACTGTAGGGCATTTGGTAGTGATGCAGGCCATCTGTAGCAGGCCAGTGCATTTTGTCACTCCTACAGTCTGAGGCTGCAAGCCAATGGATTCCCCTGGGGTGACAGAGTAGGTGTGCAAGGTGTTAATGGCGATAGTTTCTGTTCTTATTAATCCATTGGACTGGATGCTGGCAGGGCGCTGCTTACAGCTAGGGACACACCTGCATGGGACACCTCTTCAGCATGCTGCATTCTGTGGGTATTCCCATACAGAAGTGGGGGTCATACTGTACTCATTCCCAATGGCAGAGATATGACCTATAATGAACCTGTAGCTGATGGTGGGGTTAGCTGAGTGCATGTGTGCTATGGAAGCTTCTTGCAGCTGACTCACAGATATACATGGGGTATTCCCTTTATGCTGGCTTGTGCGGAGACATCAGCAGTTTCTCAGTACTTCATAACTGTGCCTTTTTGTGGTCTGCCAGTGTTTGGCCAGACTACATCAGTATTCCATACTACACAGACAACTAATGTGCTGCTAACCTGTATGTACAATTCGAAGGGTGTGCCCATTTGACAGTTATGTTTTATATACTCTGTCTAGGGTACCTCCACCTGTGTAGTGTGGGTATGTCTGGGCCCACATTCACGCTATGTCAATCTTTCAGATGGTGACAGATATTACATCCGAACAATTAGTATGGATTACTGCTGGATTGGGTCTTGCTGGGATGCATTGTGTTTGGCACTGCAGTTGTCAGAACTTGACCCTGTCATCAACAGTACTGGCTATAGGCCACCAGGACACAACCCTCCATGCCTACATACTGACCACTTCCACACAATATACAACACACAACAACCTAACACACAGAGCCCTGCATATTGTACACGTTAAACAATCTATCCCTCTAATTTGGCCAGCTCAGGTAATCTGTGCTCCACTGTTATTATACCGACACGTACATGTTGCAACATTTCTATGTAGGATTGTGTGGGGGGGCACACCTGACAACTGTAAACATTTGCCATGACTGTACTGGTACTTCAGGTACTCTGCTGGCTTCCATTTCATTCTGTATTCTAACCTATCCCATAGATTAAAGGCATATCAGTGGAGAACAGATCTTAGGTTTTATTGACCTACATTTCAGTTTCAGACTTCTTACCCTTCAGAACTAACATCCAACTGCCTGACCTGTTGTACTCTGTCTGTGTAGGTCTGGAGAGGAGCTGTTCTCCATTGCCATCAATAGGAGCTTTAGCACAGCCTTTCTTTGCGGTCATCCACACCTGTCCTGCTGGCTGAGACTGTTGTTGGGTATGTTAGCTTCACTGACATGCATTTGAGTGTCCTATGGACACACGTTTGGCCCACCACATGTCCTGCAGTTGGATTTGTCACCTTGTCTAGTACTGCCTACTATGTTGACACCAGTATCTGTTATGGATTTCATGCTGCCCATATAGTTGTCTACTATCTGCTGCCATCCCATTCAGCCACCCGATTTCCTTGCATACATCCGTACCATATATATAAGTAGCAGAACATACTATTCCATTCAAAAATTGATAGGGAGAGTGACTTACCTTGTGGCTGTGCCAGTATTGATGATGGTGCTAGAGGGCTGACTATGTCGGATGCACATAGTACCCTCCCTATACATGGTTAAGCACAGGTAGTGTCATGTTTGGCATCCCTTTTACTGTATGTGCAAGTCAGAGAGAGGTGTCATTCCCTGGGTTCCTACTATGTCAGTGTATGTGCTATGGGTTGCCTCTTTGCCAAAGCCTGGGCATACTGGGTACACCTCCTTCTGCCTACAGGGGCTGGGTCAGGTTGTTCCTCCTCCGAGTCAGTGTGTGCCTATGCTGGCCTTGGCAATGGTGGGGGGCTGTGTGGCCCTGCCCCGTGCTGTTCCTGCTGCAGCTATTTCTGCAGGATATTATTGTGTAGCATGGCACATACAATGAAATTCTGGGTACATGTAGTTGGAGAGTACTGCAAGGCTCCACCGGATATGTCCAGGCACCTAAACCATTACCTGAGCATCCCAAACACATGCTCTACTATGATTCTGGTTTGTGCATGTGCCTCATTATGGAGTTCTTGTTCAGGTGTGTGTGCATTACTGTTGAGTGTCATCAGCCACGGCTCCAGTGCATAACCAGCATCCCCCACTAGGTGGCAATATGGGATGTGCCCACTGGCAAATCTCTGGTACATCTGCATCATATGCCAGATGTGGGAGTCGTGATAGCTTCCAGGGCTGCCAGCAAACATATTCATTATAATGCCATGAGCATCGCACACAACCTGGCAGTTGATGAAGGAGAAGCACTTGCAGTTTATGTAGACCCTTCCCCACTCACCGGGTGGTGCTTTGATGTGTATGTGCGTGCAGTCTATAGCACCCACTACCTCAGGGTATTCTGCTATTTGGTGGAAGAGCCACATATTGCTGGTCAACACCTCACGGGTGTTGTGGAAATATATGTGCTCACTGGCATGTGCTGACATGGCATCAAGGAACTGGTGGAGAACCCTGGATGCTGAAGCCTGTGAGATCCCTATGATATCTCCAGTTGGCCTTTGGAAGGTACCTGTGGCTAGTATTCTTAATCCTACACATACCTTGGTATCCACAGGTATGGGTTCCCCTCTGTTGGTTCTGTGTGTGAGGCGTGGCCAGCACAGCTCAAGAATTTGCTGTAGGATGTCCCTGTCCACCCTATAGCGCTCTAGTATCTCCAGCTCATGCAGCCCCTGGTAGGCTACCCTGAGTCTGTACACTCTTCTCCTTCTCCTCACTGTGGGTTGGTTGTCAGCTTTCCCATCCTCACCACCCTCAGCCTCTTCCACATACTGATATATGAGAGCAACAGCAGCCCCTATCATTTTGTTAGTTTTGTTAGGTAAAATTTCCCCGTTTGTGTACACCAGTGGTGTATAGTTTGTGGACAAAAACAGAGTGAAAGGTATTTGCATAGTTTATAGTAGTGTGCTGTGCTGGCCTGGGCTGCTGCCTGTGTAATTGACTGATTCTGATACATTTCACCTGCCAGCTATACTAGTTTTCCTTGATTACCTTCCTACTGCTGATTTTCCTTCCCATTGCCTTCCTGTTTAAGCCCCAAGGCACACCGCGCAAACCCAATTCTCAGATGTGAACGGAGCTACTATTTCCTTTTTTTTTGTTTGTTTAAAACCCAGTATGTGGCGCGCAGTCCCGTTTAGGCAATGTAAATACTGCTAGGCAGCTTCAGACACACCCCCTTCCTTAGCTGTGCTTAGCTAAGGGCAAACAAGGGCCACTGTGCTCCAATAAGCTTACAGCAGTCATGACAGTCCCCCTTATGAGGTCATCTTGCGCTCAGGCTTAGACCATGGTGTTGTTGTACCTACATGGTAGGGTGCAAGCTAGCACTGAGGGGAAATCTGTGATTCAGTATCATTCCCCTCATTTGCATAGAACTGACTGCTAATGCATGGTTACAAAACTGACACTCGGCCTTCCCCCTTAGCAACCACTATTCCATGGTCTTGTGTTATGCATGCCATTGACTATTATGGCAAAATGATGGTTTTGGTTTAAAAGCTTATTTCCAGCTTTTTTTCTTATTTTCGGGCTGATCCCATTTGTGCACCGCTGCCCTATGCTTAAATGGCCAAAGTTTTTTTTATAATTTTGAAACTAGTTTTCATGCCTATGACCATATATTTGGCCATTGGCATGCCTAACCCTTATAATAAATGCTTTCTTATGAGCTGTCATACCTCCGTTTTGTAGTTTGCAGAAATGTATTTGGCTACTGGATGAATACATTTCTGCAGTCTACACTATTCCTGCATGGATGCCTACCTGCTTCCTGGATTGCTAATTCACCTCATTTGCATGCTTTTCACCAGCAAATGAGGTAATTAGCATACAGGGTCTGCGTCCATGCAGGAATAGTGCAGGAGCACTCATGAAAGTCCCAGGAGCTCATTCCTGGATCGCACGTTGGCCATATTGCCTGCAGCAGCTCTTGCACTATTCCTGCACACCATGCAGAGCTTGCTGAATACTGGGGATTGAGTTTCAGACTTCACACTCTTCAGAAAAATGCATGCTAAAGCAAGACCTGTTGTTCTGTCAACTGTCTATGTTTATACAAGAGCAATATTTAGTACTGTTTGTATGTTCCCCCAATATATTTGGCCTTGTCCAGATTGCCGGCATTAAGAGGATGAGAAGTATGCACAAATAAATCACTTTATAGAATTAGTGGAGGGTTTACAATTAATAAATAATTGTAATGATCAGAGTTATAGATTACTTTTAATTTCAGAAATGCATGTAGATTCCCTTATTTTGTCAGCTGCTCAAGTTAGCAGTACTAATATAGGTTCATAGGTTAAAAAGTAGGTACTAGGCTATTGGCCCTAGGGCCTATATAAGCCTAGCCAAACGGTACCACGGCTTTTGTCACCCAAGAAAATTATTTTCCTGTGCCCCTGTCAAGCAGAGCCACAGAAGTGATCCCCAGAGTGAATTTCCTATCTCCCATCCAATCATCATGATTTTTCTTGAAGAGTGCTAATGAGGAGCTTTGTTTGATATAGATAGGTAGTTTGTTCCGGAGTATGGGAAGTCTCTAGGACAGGAATCTATCCCTCCAGCATGTTCTGTTTATTGTGGTGACAAGGTTTAGGTCCCTAGAGTGTGTAGCTTGGAGGGACTGGGATTTCTTTAAGTGGAGCGTGTCCAACAGCTCTGGGTTTGACATAGCTTTGTATGTTAGGCAGAGATCACCTCTGAGTAGGCGATATGCGACAGAGTAAAGCTGGAGTTTTTTTAGATGGCCTGCGAAGGGCATCTGTTTGAGGCTGGTAATCCTCTTTGTGAGGTATTTCTATGGCCTTTCCAGTTGTTGTAGATGTCTTGAGAGGTACATACCAAAAGGGGCATTTTACTCTATAATGGGTCTAATAAGTGATGAGTAGAGGGGCACAATGACCTCTTTTTTCCTGTATGAGAAACCTTTTGTGATGAAGTAGCCACTTAGAAGGATTTTCTGACTACTGTGATGATGTGATTATCAAAGGAGAGACTACTGTCCACCTGTGTCCCAAGGTCTCTTATCACACTTTCAGTGTTAAGTAGACTACCACCTATGTGGTAGTTCATGGGTACAGAGTTTTTACCAAAAGGGATGACAATGCACTTTTTGGCATTGAGCTTGAGACCATGGCTTTGACACCAGGCATCTGCCTCAGTGAGGCCCTTTTGTAGGATGTCCACATCATTAGAAGTTTTGATTATGGCTCCTAGTTTGCAGTCATCTGCGAACTTTGTAATCCAAAGACGTTCTGTGTTAGCTTGTACTTCAGAGAAGTAGATACCAAACAGGAGAGGACCTGGGACTGAACCCTGTGGTACTTCACTTGTCATTGGTCTGAAGTTGGATTTAGAGTCTGCTACTTTCACAGTGTGGGTTCTGTCGGTGAGCCAGTTGGCAACCCATCTTGTGACATAGGGATTTATACCTAGTTTAGTGAGTTTATCTATAATTCCAGAGTGGGGGATGGTGTTGAAAGCCTTGGCGAGATCTAGATAGGCTGTGTGAGCCACCTTACCTTCATCTACAGCTTTGGTGACCGCTTCAAAGAAGTCTATCAGGTTTAGGACAAATGATCTGCCTTTTACAAACCCGAACTGGGTAAGGTCCAGAATTTGGAGATTACCAATGCCATTGTTTATAAGTTCCATGATGATATGTTCCATAGCCTTGCAGACCAGGCTCATCAGGCTAATGGGGTGGTAGTTCCTGGGGTCCGTGGTGGCTCCCCCTTTGTGCAGTGGGATAACCGGTGCTGTGCACCATTCAGTGGGCACAAAGCCTGAGGTGAGGCTATGATTGAACATGGTACTTAGGTAGGGTGTCAGTTCGTTCTGTAGTTCATGTAGAATGCAACCTGGAATGTTGTCAGGTCCCATGGATGCTGTGTAATTGGCTTTGGAGAGTGTGGTTTTTACCTGTGCAGCCGTGATTACAGGAACTTTGCATTCTTCCAGTATAGAGATGGGCCCTTTAGGGGATGAGATAGGGGTAGAGTTATCACTGAACCTATCTGCCAGGATGTTGGCAATATCAGTTGGTTCTGTATATTTAGTGCCATTGTGCTGTAACCCAGAGCAGATCTGAGTGTTGCCATTGAGATTCTTGACATAGCAATAGAATGCTTTGTGGTTGTCTTTAGAATCAGTGGTGATTTTGTTTTTATAACTAGTTTTGGAGGATTTTATGAGGGATCTCAGCTTCTTACTGAGGCTGACCAGGGAGTTCCTCCAATCATGGGATTTTACTCTTTTTTGCAACAGTTTCTGTCTTCTGTTGTATAGTTTGTTTATGGCAGGGAACCACCAGATTGGCTTCCTTTTTTTGGAGGATAGCATCTTGGTTCTGTTAGGGATTGCACGATCCATGAACTTGTGTAAGTGCTTATAAAGTGCAATTGTATAGGATTTAGCAGTCATCCCTCTAGTGTCCATCAGCATGGGTGTCGTGAAGTTTGCCACTTCTGTCTTAAGAAGAGTGAAGTTGGCTTTGGAGATATTTTTTACCATGGTTTCCCTAAAGCGGGGTGGGGGTGGTATGTGGATGTCTAGGGTGATTTGCTTGTGGTCAGATCTGACCAACAAGGAATTGACCTCTGGTGTGGAACACCGGTTGCCCATGTTGGCAATGACCAGGTCTAGGATATTGCTGCCCTTGGTGGAGGTGTGGATAAGTTGTTCTAAGGCATTGGAATGCATGAATTCCAGAAAACATTAAGCACAAGAATTGGTACATGAGTAGTTTTCCCAGTTAATGGTAGGGTAATTGAAATCGCCCATTATTAGGGTGTTAGGTTGTACCCTAATATTTTCCAGTGTATCAAGAAATGAGGAGTGGGAATCCTGGGGCATGATGGGGGATCTGTAGCAAGCTTCAAATTTGGATTGCGGTCTTGCCCAAAGTTAGTTGCACTAGGATAATCTCGGATGCATTATGCTGAGCAACTAGCCTGGAGGAGTGGATATCCTTAATTAATATGGACACACCTCCACTTTAGTGCTTTAGTCCAGGTTAGGTGGCCAAAAAGTGTGGTATGAATTATAGCCTGGTAATGCAGGGGTGCTCTCTGGAGCCTTGAACCAGGTCTCTGTCACTGCACAGATGTCGATGTTCTTCATTTTAAGGAGTTCCTTGAGTGAGTGCATTTTTAGGTTTAGACTTCAAGCATTAAGTAGCATTACCCTCAGATTTTGCTTGCTTGTACCTGTTACGGTGGTGAATTTGTCATTTGACTCTTGTCTAAAAAAGACACTATAGGGGTGGCAAGAGCCTTAGCCAATATCCGGAATCTCAAGGGCGACAGGTGCAGGCCATTTCTGGCAAAGCATCGTGGTGTGTTGATCATGTCATCCCAGGCAGACAGATACTGGATCCCCTTAGAATGACACCAGAAGCTTATCCAGTTGTTGAAGTCAATCATTTTGTCCTTGTACTGTGGTATAATTCTGGGGGATGGCAGGATGCTACTCAGGGCTAGGGTCATACCTGCCTGAACCACAAGATCGGACAGTTCCTCCATGTCTGTTTTCATGTAGTCCAGGGAGGTACGTCTCAGGTCATTCACACCAACATGGACAATGACAGAGTCATATTTGTACTTGTTGTGGAGTGACCTGAGTGCATGCTTTATGTGGCAGATCCTGGCACCTGACAGGCAGCTGACAGTAACTTTCTCCTTGTTTAGCCCGGTGAGTGGAACATCAGTGTCCCTGACTATAGAGTCACCTATGACTAGAGTGTTGGGTACGTTGTTATGCCTTATGGGCTGTGGTTGAGTGGCACACTGAGTTTGTGAGCTATGTGTCATTTGGGTTGTGTTGGGGGGTAGAGGTTGCTTGTTTTTCTGCTTTGGAGGTCCCTGTTGCTTGGGTAGATTTTTTGAGAGCCTCCGCGAATGCAGGTGTGTGTTTTGTGTTTCTATGTGCGTGTTTTGGTGGTGTAGGTTTTGAGGGACTATGTGATGAGTGTGGTGTGGTGCAAATGTTTACCTTCTCCTCTTGACTGTCTAGTCCAGTCTTGGGTGAAGAGTGCATCTCTCACAGGTTGTAGTGTTGGGTGGTAGGAGGAGAGGGTTGTCTGTGTACATGAGGCAATTGCTGCATTGTCCCAAGATGTCCAGATTCATCAGTTAGACAGGAGAAAACACCGGGAGCTGACCCTTAGACATGCCTGGATAGGTGCTTATTTATTAAGTACTAAAAACTGTTTTCCTCCAGACAAGTGAGGAAAGTTGAGTGTTGTAGTAATTTATAGCTTATTTAGTGCTTACAATGAGTTCTGAACAAGTGCTGAGCTCAATGAAACAGATTTGAGTGCTGAAACTTGAAAACTGGCTAGTTCTAAGAAACAAAATTAAGCTAGAAGTCTTCCCTCCAACACAGAAAGGCTTGGGGGCTCAGAAGCTTACAAACAATCCTGGATACAGCAAATCTGTATCTGGACTAGACGATTTACAGGAAAGGAGGGAAACAAGCTTAGAAAAATGTTTTTTTTTTTTGTTTGTTTTTTTTTTTTTTTTTTGTAAAGTGGAAAGGGGAAAAGAGGAGCAGAAACTAACTGGATTGGCCTTCTCAAATGTTCTCCCTGGATTAGGTAGAAAGAGGTAATGACACTAGACTGGGAGGAGTGTCCCAGATCAAATTTACAGTAGGGGCAGGCAACTGCAAATCCACCAAGTATCACAAATCAAAACAAACAAACCCAACCAGATGCTTAACTATTGTAGAAAATTGTTAGTTAATGCCTCACACACAGTGAAACTAGCTAGCAAAGTATATGCAGACAATAAAAGTGCTATAAATAACTCAGAAATAAATAAAAAAGAGGATACTTAATGTTATATATCACAGATTAGTTGGCTCAGAGCCCTTCCTCTGACATCCTCCGATTAGCTCAGTGTGAAATGGCAGAAACACTCACAAGTTAACTTCTTAAGTAACAAAGTTGAAACCTGAAACAACTTTAAAAAAAGATTGAAGGAACCAATGAGGTGCTTACTCCAAGCTGTAGTCCAGGCAACCCCAGTCAGCCAATGACCACAAACAATTCACTCTCACTGAAATGCTATACTGGCTTTGGCTAAGCTATGATGGCCTGGAACATGTGCTCAGACACACAGCCTCTACTAACAAACAACTAAGCCCAACACAAGTCTGAATATGGACAATGCTACACTACCAACACTACTTAGGTAGAAAAAAAAACTGCAGAAATGTTTAAACAGATAAAGGATCAAGGAGACTCTAGAGAATGCTTTTAACTGCAAACAAGTTATATGATACACTCCTTAGCAGGAAATCAGAACAAACAAACCCAACCAGATGCTTAACAATTGTATAAAATTTCTAGTTAATACCTCACAACCAGTGAAACTAGCTAGCAAATTATATGCAGACAATAAAAGTGCTATAAATAACTCAGAAATAAGAAAAAAACAGGATACTTAATGTTATATATCATTGATTAGTTGGCTCAGAGCCCTTCCTCTGACTACCTCCAATTAGCTCAGTGTGAAATATTAAAAAAGTGTCCCTTCTTTGACAGGTTCCCAGATGTATTGTGTGGCTATTTTATATTTTTGTATCACATTTTGGTCCGTTTTTCATAAAATTGTGGTTTTCTGGCAAATTAGTGGCAAATCATTAAAGACTGAAGTTAGAAAATAATGACAGACATTTGACTTTCAGATTTTATACCCTTCAGAAAATTTGTAATAATGCAAGACCTACTATTCTATTATCTTTCTAAGTTTATAAGAGCAATATTTAAAAATTGTCCTTATTTTTGGGCCTTTGTCCCACTTCTGTTTATGGCTTTGTCCAGATTTCTTGCTCTGAGGCATGACAAATGTTTCAGGGCCATCACTGTCAGCCAGAGATATTTCAAATTGTGACTTACTTGTTGCACCCCACTCCCCCACGTAGTGACTCTAGATGTGTCCAAGCAAGGCAAGGGGCAGTTATGCAGTGTAAGTGTGCAGAGTATCCCCCCATCCAAGGTAGACACAAGTACTACAGTGGCTTTTCATCTGTCCTTGATTTTGCAGAATGTTCTGGTTTTCTGTCATATTTTTATACTGTTGATTTATGCTTCTTATTCAGAAAGTGCATGTCATTGCAGTGCCTGCTGCTCTGTGTTTAAGTAGCAATGCTTTAATGACCATCAGGTAAGCTTGTCTGAGACTATAAGATGCAAGTAAGCTTTAATAAGCATGCTTGTTAAAAAATTGCCAACATTGAAAGCCTTTTTGTTGTTGCCTTACAGAGAATATTTACATAACTAGATAGCATATAAGCCTTAGGTTTTGAAATGCATATGAGAGTATTTGAATAAAAGACATGATTACAGTATTTTCAGAAGCTCATTACATTTGTTGAAGACTTGCAGTCATCTTTGCAGGCTTTAACCATAAACTAAACAGAATGTCAGTCTATCATGTGTGGTCTATAACCTGTGCAGTAATTCTTTAAGCAATATATCTTGAGCTTGTTTCTGTTTGCTGTTCATTTTTTTACTTTGATCATGTTTTCCCCATGAAACAAGTAGATAGTTGTTGTCAGGCAGAAGGTCTTTTTTGGATTTTGGATAAGAAACATTTTTACAAGTGGGGGTATCACAGAGATTGGCACTTCCAGCATGCTACTTGGTACTTTTATAAAGCCGAATATAAATTATAATTAGAACTGCAGTTTTAGGAGAAGTGGTTTAAGTTGAGTGCTGTTTGTTTTTTATACTTGATTTTGACTGGCATTCCAGTAATGTATTTAAAATTAATTTATTTTTTCATGCCTCGCAACGTTTTTGTTTCCATCTTGATATTAAGTAAGCTGCCATGTAGCCAATGCATTGAACTATTTTTTTCTTCTACAGTTCATTTCATCTTGACTGGACTCTCATAATGACCGTTTGGTAGTGGCACCCAGGGCAGTATATTTAACTAAAGTCTCAGTTTTTGTGTTTTTTTAGCATAGCCCCACCCTCTTCTAGTTGGCCACACCCTTTCCCATTGGCCCCACCCACTCAGTTGTCTCCTGCAGCCCCCCCCCTTTGATTTGAAGTCACCAGCTGCCACTGCAGGACACCATTTTTCATTGAGGAAAACTTGACCAGGTTTAGAAAGGTCCCTCATGTCATTAGCCTAGTAACAATCTATGAATCTATACAGTAGGACAACACATGCTGTAATTAGTATCACGAGTATGATTATAATGTAAAGTGCATGAGATATACTGAAATATGTATGTGTGTGTGGCAGGGAGGCATTTGCATATGTATAACCTACCGGATACAATACTTTATTTCTGAATATACTGGGGTGGCTCAGAACTGGATCATGATCAAATGGGGTCCTAGGCAGGATAAATGGACCAGGTCCCCCTTCCACAATGAAACTCATACCGACATCCCATTACTTTGTGGTCTCTCCTCAATTACCATAAAACATTGTTCAAACTAGTCAGTGCACATATTATTTTTTGTATTAATTTTAAAGTGATCAAGGAGATTTGGAATTAACTTAAAACTGTTATGTCAAATTTTACAACAAAAGCAATGATAGCCATTTAACTAAAGAAAACAGTCTCATGCTGAAAACTGATTTAGCACCAGCAACAGCAAACTTTTCTTCCCTTGAAACTCACATTTATTGAAAACACATCTGACAATTCATTAAATTACAGAATGTGCTGGGACACATAGCCAAACAGCCCATAGTGAAGCATTAATTAGCATCTATGTGAAAGGTGCAGAAATTTAAAAGACAAATATGGAGCACATTTGCAAACAGCTTGGGACAGCCCACTGAGTGAAACTGTCCCTTTTCAAAGGCAGCCTATGAGAGCTGTCTGGTGAAATGACTTAGTCAGAGTCACACAGCAGGCAAATGAAGGCTGAGGGACTCAAACCCTACACTACAGAAGCAGCTCATAGCCTTACTCATCTGAACTAAGTACCAAATTGTTGCAGCCCTACACATTACAACCTGGCTTTGCCCTCTCAACTTCTTAGCTCAAATCAGAGACAAAGACCCAGAAAAGCAGAAACAGGTTTCAAATGTTTCTGTTATATACTTAGAAAGTTGCTAGAATAAAAATCTTTGATTTGCTATTTTTTTCTGAAGGATACAAAGTTGGAAACTCATGCATGTTATTATTTAATGACTGTAATCCACAACAATTTGACAGAAAGATTCAAGGCTTACAACAAATGGATAAAAATACTTTTTAACTTCTTTGCTCCAGAATTTTGGATAAAGCCAAAAATAATGAGTGGACAACTTTCCAAATGTTAAACCTTATTTTATTTTATCTGTTTGTTCAAAAGGTAAACTCACTATTCAGTATCACTTTTCAGAGATGACACAGGAGCACTGGTTAAGTAACTTGTGCAAAGGCAAACAGAGTTGCAAGGATTCAAATCCTGTGCTTTTGTGTACAGGAAGCAGTTTGTTAGCTCAGAGCCCTAAGTGCTAAACAATAACTATGAAACTCTTAACATCTGGTATTATTGATTGACTGATATCCTCAGTGTTTTATCAGAAAATGAAGAAAATGAAAAAGTTAAGGAAGGTCTGGTTAGTTAGTGCAGTGGATTAAGACTCTGAGTAGTGGGTTATGGCTCTGATCGCTTAATAATCTGCTTCCTGTAGTCAAGGTGGAGGCTTTATCTGTTTCTAGCTCTATTTGCATACTTTGTGCCTCTGAGTAAGTCATTTATCCACACAGTACTCTCGAGGCTTAAGATAGGGACTATTTTTTTTTTCCTGAGCAAGAATAAGCATAACACTGTAATGTACCTGAATCTGTTCTCTGTAATTATAGTGGAGAGGTATTAGTTTTATGTAATCCATCCTTGGGGGACAAATCATCATGGAAGGCAGCAGTTTTCTGTTATCTATCTTGCGGGGTCACTGGAGAATCATCCTTGGGGAACACAGGGGGGAACACACACACACCCACTCACACACTCTGATTGTTTTTACATATAAACATAAACAAACATACATAAACTGTTTATTTTAAAAATATATATAAACTAACTCTAAAATCCAAACATATAGGACTTTTCTTTTTATTACATATCATTTTATGCTGGTATGGGGGGAGACTATCATAGTATGACAAAAATGATCCCATCATCAAAGTTTAAAACAACTATTTAAACAATGTCCACTTGTCAATTAAAAAAAAATAAGTTACTATATCAAAGAAATGTTTTAGTATATGGGGATGCATGTTGTGCAAACAGTGAGCATACAGTAAATCCCAGACACCCTTTTCTGTTATAGTCAGTAGATGGCAGATTTTGCCCTTTCAAAACCAGAGTTAAATTGCTTGATTTTACAGAATGCAAAGCCCAAACAGAAAAGTTAAGCACCACTGCGTGAAATGTAGTACAAATACACGCACACTTACACATGTGCTCTCACACACATGCACACGTGCGCACACACACACACACACACACACACACACACACACACACACACACACACACACACGCACGCACATGCGCGCACACCCCCCCCAATCAACTGCTGTCTGCAGCATCTCCATTAAAACGCAACAAATTTCCAGTTCTATGAAACTGCATCAAACGTTGAAGGCATTTACAATCTCCTGTGCAAGTGGGATGACGTGTGGTGTCTAAAGCACTGAAGAAACTCCCAAAGTGCAAAGGTATCTACTACCTCCCATGCATATGGGTTGAAGCACAGCATAAAAACCACTGAAGAAATCTACTGCTGTAACTGTTGTATGTGAGTTAGAACACTGAAAAGGCATGCAAATCTCCAGCTTAGTTCTGACAGTTCTGAGCTGATGCTGAAAAGGCATCTACTTCCAGGCTGATGTGGTTGCTGATGTTGAAGGTGTGGAACAGGGAAACACGGTTTTGCTTTGTTTATTTTTTGAAGGTACAGAGCAGTAGAATTGTTTGTTTATTTATTTATTTTATGGCCAGGCCAGCCCCTCTCCCCCTTACCAGCAGCAGGCCTTAGGCAGCTGCATAGGTTGCCTTGTGCTGGATCCGTCTCTGGTTGGACATAACATAATTCATGTCACCATTTTCATGTCAGGCATTCCAATGCATGTTGTACCAGATGGTCAGATAAAACTGCATGGTCTAAACATATACATGTAAATTTAGTACATAACACTAGAGTGATTAGGGCCCTCTTGATCTGAGATTAATACATGTAGTGTTGTCGATAGTCCAACACAGGTAGATCACAGCTGTACAGCTATCCATTCTTGAGGTACTGAAACAGGTGTAGCCACCATTGTTATGACAATGTAGATGACTTCTCCTGCATACACTATGCATGCTACACATCAGCAAAGTTGCACAAACAAACTACCTTCTTATCTGCTGCCATTGACAACATTTCTGATGGTGATGTACGGTACAGATTCACCGATCATTTTTGTTAGTTATACCTTATCTGTAAGCACTTTCTTAATTAATATGTTTGTGTATGATTCAGTATAATACTCATTTTTTTGTTTCCATCATAGCTGCCTGCTATCAGTCACATCCCTGAGTAGCTCCTTGATTAACAGATTTACCTTTCTTAACTTCCGACTTACCTCCTCCTTCATACCAATGACCCTTGAATGGGGAATTCCTATGATAGGCATTCAGAACATCCTGCTAAGGTGCCATCCTCACAGCTAGGGAACAGGTCATCACTGCCATCTCAAAGGCAAAATATACAGCATCCATGGGACCCAATAGCATCCCAGGCAGCATCCTACATCAACTGCGGCATGAACTTACAGAACCATTAGGCACCCTATTCAACCAAAGCCTGAATACCAGCTTTGTCCCAGCTGAGTGGAGGACAGTGACTGTCATCCCTTTACACAAAGATGGAGCGTCCACTGATCTGGGAAATTATAGACTCATCAGCTTAACTAACATAAATTCCCCAAGTGATGTGGACGTCCTCCAAGAAGGCCACACCCAAACAAAAGACTAGTGCCAGAAACATGGCTTCAAGCTGAATGCTGAAAAATGCATCATCATACCCTTTGGGAAGAGTGACATCCCCACATATTATCACATTAATAACAATGCCCTTAGCATACAATCAATAATGAGGGATTGGGGCACCCAGGTTGATAGCAATGTGACTTTTGACCACCATGTTGCTTCCGTTGTAGGGAAAGCTTTCTACATGGCCCACCTCATAAATAAGGGTATCTCATCCAGGGACAAGAAGGTCATAACATCCCTGTATTCTTGCCTTATAAGGCCAGTTATTGAGTACAATTCCCCCTTTACATGTACCTCACAAAGCACATGCAGCAGCTGGAGAGGCCACAGAGGTTCCTCACCAGGAGAAACCAGGGCCTCAAACACCTAACCTACACACATAGGCTAAAACCCCTTTCCCTCTACTCAGTTTCATACAGACTCCTCAGAGGTGACCTCTGTCTGGCATACAAAGCAATCTTAGACCCTGCCTTGATGGGACTGCTGTATATCCGCAAGTCAAGCTCCACTCAAATAACCCACACACATGACCTCAACCTGGTCTGTGACATCAATAGGACTTGCTGGCAAGACAGATTTGTTTTGCAGAGACTCCCACATCTGTGGAATAGACTCCCTGTCCATGGCAAGCAGATTACCTCATTATCCCTTTTTAAGTGTGACCTGGATAACTGGATGGGAAACAGAAAATACACCCCTGGGATTCCACCTATGCCCCTGCTGGACAGGTGCTTTGGGTGCTGACTTGTCTAAACATGGGCTAAACTTTTGGCTAGGCTTATAAGGGCCTCTGGGCCAATAGCCTAGTAACTTCCTAGGATCCTATGATCCTACTGGAGAGACAGGTTTGTCTCCCAGTGGCTGTTTCGTCTCTGGAATAGACTTCTCATACATGTCAAACAGAGTACTTTGCTGACCCTGTTCAAGCATAACCTTGATGAGTGGATGGGGAACCACAAATTTCCACCTGTGTTTCTCACTGACAGGGGCGACAGGTGCTGATTGAGGTTTCTTTTTTGGGGATAAACTCTTGGCTAGGCTTGTAAGGGCCCCAAGGTTATTAGCCTAGTAACCTCCTATGATCCTATGATCCAATGGAGGACTGTTTTTGCATGCCCTCTTCACTATCCCACCCAGTTCTCAATATGTATTACATATGCATTGCCTCTGATCTAGAGACATTGGCATTCACAGATTACTATTAATTATTGACTGTAGAACCTGCTCATCCCACCTGTGCTAGGTAAGTCAGAAAACATGATAACTATTTCTTATTTGAAATTGACTTATTTTTGTCAAAGTTAGAGCTCCATCCCTCTATTCCATTGAGCCAGCTTGCATATCATTCTACTACCTATTGTATTTTATTGTTGTTTCTGTCCAAACTTATGACTGAAAATGGTCCCAGACACAGCTCTGAGTGGTGTTCCTTTTTGGTGTTGTAATAATTGTGGTACTCTATTGTATATGTGTACCCTTGTATCTTGGACATGCATGCTTCAGACACTCCTTCAGCAAAGCTATAACTGTGTAATCCTGGGATGAATCCAAAGTCTTAGTCAGGATTGTGTGCATCATACACTGTTGCTAGTTTGCTGCCCTTTTTCCATGTGATATTTGGTTGCAATATTCAACTGTGGCAAGGCTCTCGGCTCACACACACGTGTGTATATGTAAATCTATCTATCTATCTATCTGCACTATAGATATTACATATATATTTTATATGGAATTAAGTAAAACAATAACTGCAGCAAAATATGCATGTGGCAAGGCATAAATATGGAGCATACAAACACAAAATACTGTTTTTTAAATGGGGCTTCCCCCCCCCCACCACACACACATTGCTGCTTAGGTATACCAACTCAAAAATCACACAGTAGTGGGGAAAGGGTATACTTCCCTACCCTGTTATTACAGAAATCTCATACAGGCAATGTTGATCTGCTGACCTGTTGACCAAATGAGACAGACAGGAAAGCTGTCATCTACATGAACATTTGATCTTTATAATGTAAACCAAATACACACACACACACACACACACACACACACACACACACACACACACACACACACACACACACACACACACACACACACGTGTATATGTATACACGTATGGGTTACTTAAGTTCAAGCACTCGAGCTCTCAAGTTTTTGAGCACTTGAATGAGGGGCTGCAGTGTTCAAACATTAACATTTTGAACTTTGCCACTGTTTATGAGCTGGAGATCACTGTATAGTGGGGATTGGAAATATATCCTTTTCCCACTGTAGTGCATTCTCTGAGTTGGTATATATATAATTAGCAGGGGGTGTGGGAATTCTAGGGGAGTTTAATTGCTCAATGCCCGATCTTTACATCTGACGCAGGGGTGCTTAACAATTATTAAGATCAGGCCTCAGGCTATAGAAGCCCTTAACTGGTTTGTTTTTTTTAAGATATCGGACCATAATCACAGTGCTCTATGCACTACAAAAGTATTACTCTTAAGTTCATAGGCTCATAGGTTCATACTAGGCTATCTGCCCTAGGGCATTTATAAGCCTAGCCAGAATGTGTTTGGCTTTCGCCACCCATTTTAAATTTATTTTGCTATGCCCTTTTTCGAGGTTAGTATACTGTGCCTCTGTCTAACAGTGACACAGAAGTGATACCCAGGGTAAGCCTACGATCTCCCATCCACTCATCAAGATTCCTCTTGAAGAGAGTCAATGAGGGACTCTGCCTAACCTGGACTGGGATTTTATTCCAGAGTGAAGGGAGCCTCTGGGTTATGAATCTGTCCCTCCAGCATGTCCTATTTATTTCAGTGCTGAGGTTCAAGTCTCTCGAGCGTGGCTCGATGGGATTTGGATTTTCTGAGGTGCAGCATGTCCATTAATTCCGGGTTGGACATGGCTTTATACGTCAGGCACAGATCGCCTCTGAACAGGCGGTATGCCACTGAGTAGAGCTGGAGTTTCTTTAACCGGGCAGCATATGGCAACTGTTTGAGCCCTTTGATCCTCTTGGTGAGGTACTTTTGGGGTCTTTCCAGTTGCTGCAGGTGTCTGGTAAGGTACATCCCAAAGGGGCATTGTACTCAATTATGGGCCTGATGAGGGATGAGTAAAGAGGCACGATGACCTCCCCTGATCTAGATGTGAATCCCTTCATGATTAGGTGGGCTATATAAAATGTTTTTCTAACCACTTTGGCCACGTGGTTGTCAAATGAGAGATTGCTATCAACTTGGGTCCCCAGGTCCCTAATTACTTCTTCTGTACTTAATGGATTACCACCTATGTGGTAATTTGTGGGCACTTTGTTTTTGCCAAAGGGGATGACTATACACTTTTTGGCATTTTGCTTGAGGCCATGGCTCTGGCACCAGTTGTCTGTTTCTATGAGGCCCTTTGGAGTATGCTTGTGTAGGCTGGAGAGTCGATTATGGCGCCCAGTTTGCAGTCATCTGCGAACTTGGTCAGCCACAGTCCTTCCGTGTTGGCCTGTACCTAGGGTTACCACCTGTCCCACTTTGCGAGGGACAGTCCCCCTTTGGGCAGTTGTGTCCTGCTAAAAAAGTGTAAAAATGGGAATTGTCCTGAGATTTTAGGACAGAATCCTATATTTTATTTTTAGTTGAGATAAACATAGTTTCTATATTCTGTAAACACCTAAATGTTATAAAAAAACAGAATAAATAAATAAAAAACTAATAAAGAATTTTTTTTTATTTAAGCAAAAAGGAAAGTTCCTTTGTACTGGCTTGTAGTATGTTTGTTTTGCAAAAAAAATCTGAAATACCAAAATGTCCCACTTTGGGCAGCATTTGGCAAGGTGGTAAAACCTGTACCTCCGAAATATATACCGAACAAGAGAGGTCCCAGGACTGAGCCTTGTGGGACACCACTTGTAACTGGTTTAGAGTCTGACATGGCTCCAGCAATTCTAACCATGTGGGTTCTGTCCTTGAGCCAGTTTGCAATCCATCTAGTGACATAGGGGTTTATATTTAAGCTGGTGAGCTTATCTATAATGCCCGAGTGGGGTATTGTATCGAAGGCTTTTGCAAGGTCTAGGTAGGCTGTGTGGACCACCTTCCCCTCGTCAATGGCCTTGGTGACTGTTTCAAAGAAATCAACCTTCCATATTAAAAATAAATACTATATGTAAATCTAACAACAATTGCAAGCAATTACCCCTGGGTAATGATCAACAGGAGTTAATACAAATAACCCAGTAATAAAAATGCAACAGACCTGCTAGATTGTGTATTGGTGGTAGTCAGCAGATACATAAGTATAAGAACTTCAGTTGTAGGTACATATAGGTCTACTAGACTAAAAGTTTGGGTAAGGTCCCTTAGTAAATCTTATTGAGGTTCTTCCAGGTATTAATAGATGTCTCTGCATTACATAACATTTTGGGAGATTTACCAAATGATAATGCTTGTTTTACAAATGTGCTCTGAAGCTCAAGAGAACATTTTTTTTTTTTTAACAAATGTTGGTTAGAAAGAACTTAATTGAAAATGAAATTAGACTTTACATATGTTGGAACAATGCCAGTACACCCAGCGCACAGCTCTGTTATTTTTAACACTTTTTAAATTTTTTTAATAACTAGTAAATCAATGATATTTCTAGAAGTAAATTACATGTTGATTGATTAGAAGTACAGACCCAAAAAATATGGTGTAGGTTCACAACTGATTTTTTTTTTCTTTTTGCAGTGAAAGCATTTAGGAGATGCCAACTTATGCATAGCAGCTGGAGAGCGACAAGTCAGGTAGGCAATGGGCAGCAGCATACACTGTTGATGCCTAAATTTGGATTTGGGTAAAAATTTACATTTCTTTTCCCAAAAGAGAGCCGACCAGGTTAAATATTAAGCTTTAGGAGATGTTAGGACCAGCACTGAGGCATATACATCTCTCAATAAAGGTAGAGTTTTAGATAATGTTGTAAAAAAATATCTATCTTATATTTTAAGAGTCACCAAAGGCTGATGCAATGTCTTGCAGATGAGTAAGTAAATCCTCCTCATTCACTATCGATGAAATATTGTTCAAACTGAGTTAATATGAAAACATGAGTCAGTAACGTAGATGGGATAGCCGTCCATTCAACAGCAGTTTGTTTGAGCTTTAAATACTATGTAGAGCTTGAAAATGGAATTAAGCTATCTTTAAGAAGCAAATTAATTTGGATCAAAGCAGAAGTGAAGATGTATTATTCCAAACCAACCTTTTTTTTGCTTGTTTTATGTTTCTTTCAGTGTTTTTGTCATACAAGAACAGCTCTTTATTGTCATTGTGAATCAAAGCCACCTATGACATATACAATAATACTGTTAAACTGATCTAAAAATGTACTTGAGTTAAATAAACTGACCACCTGAAAAAATATTGTTCCTTAACAAATTGAAGTTTAACCTCCATTTAAAGTTGGATGTTATTTTAAGGCCAAGGGATATTTTAAGCTGAATAAAATAAGAGTCAGAAAATGTTCTTGGCTCTGAGTGGTAGTTAAACTTAAATTTGGTAAGAGATTTAGAAATAATGAAAACACTATCCTGCAGCTTGACTTCTTTGATGCAGAGAAGGTAGAAGGCCATCGTTGTGGGGGTAAGGCTGTGTATGTCTCATTTATTATGTAATGGTGGCAACCCTATATTATCTAGTGTTAGAAACAAGTTCATAGGTTCATAGGTTGGTATTAGGCTATCGGCCCTAGGGCCTATGCAAGCCTAGACATAACAATTCCCTGGATATTTCATCCCACAATATTTACTTCTCCAGGCCCCTGTCTAGCAGGGCGACTGACATGATCCCCAGGGTGAATTTCCTATCTCCCATCCAATCATCAAGGTTCCTTTTGAAGAGGGCCAATGAGACGCTCTGCTTGATATGTATGGGCAGTCTATTCCAGAGTATGGGGAGTCTCTGGGTCAGGAACCTATCCCTCCAGCATGTTTTGTTCATTGTGATGACAAGGTTTAGATCCCTGGAGCGTGTGACTCTGAGGGATTGGGATTTCTTTAAGTGGAGCATGTCCAACAGCTCAGGGTTTGACATGGCCTTGTATGTTAAGCAGATATCGCCTCTGAGTAGACGATATGCCACAGAGTATAGCTGGAGTTTTTTTAGACGGTCAGTATATGGCATCTGCTTTAGGCCTGTGATTCTTTTAGTAAGGTATTTTTGTGGCCTTTCCAGCTGTTGCAGATGTCTTGTGAGGTACATACCAAATGGGGCATTATACTCTATAATGGGTCTAATGAGGAATGAGTACAGTGGGACAATGACCTCCTTTTTTCTGCATGAAAATCCCTTAGTGATGAGCTGTGCCACATAGAAGGATTTCCTGACTGTTGTGGCAATGTGGTTATCGAAAGTGAGACCACTGTCCACCTGTGTCCCTAAGTCTCTCATCACACTTTCGATGTTTAGTGTCCTGCCACCTATGTGATAATTCATGGGTACATGTTTTTTTCCAAAGGGGATAACTATACATTTCTTGGCATTAAGCTTGAGCCCATGGCTCTGGCACCAGGCATCTGTTTCTGTAAGGCCCTTTTGTAGAATATCCACTTCATTTGGGGATTCAATAATGGCTCCCAGTTTGCAGTCAACTGCAAACTTTGTTAGCCAGAGTCCCTTAGTGATGGCCTGTACTTCAGAGAAGTAGATGCCAAACAAGAGTGGTCCCAGGACTGAGCCCTGAGGTATTGCACTTGTCACTTGTCTGGAGCTGGATTTGGAGTTGGCTACTTTTACTGTTTGGGTTCTGTCAGCAAGCCAGTTAGCAACCCATCGAGTGACATAGGGATTTATGCCCAGCTTATTAAGTTTATCTATGATTCCAGAGTGGGGGATAGTGTCAAAGGCCTTGGTGAGGACCAGATAGGCTGTGTGGACTGCCTTACCCTCGTCCACAGCTCTGGAGACTGATTCGAAGAAGTCAATCAGATTCAGGAGACAAGATCGGCCCTTTACAAACCTAAACTGGGTGGGGTCCAGTGTTTGAAGGTTGCCAATGTCTTTGTTTATAAGTTCCATGATAATGAGTTCCATGCACTTGCAAATCAGGCTTGTCAGACTGATGGGACGATAGTTCCTGGGATCCAAGGTGGATCCTCCCTTGTGGAGCGGGATAACTGTAGCTGTGCACCACTCAGTGGGCACGAAGCCTGAGGTGAGGCTATGATTAAACATGACACTTAGGTGAGGTGCCAGTTCATTTTGTAGTTCATGTAGTACACAGCCTGGGATGTCATCTGGTCCCATGGATGCTGTATTCTTAGCTTTGGAGAGTGCAGTTTCTACCTGTGTGGCTGTGATTATCGGAATTTGGCAATCTTTTGGTATTGAGATGGGCCCTTTAGGGGGTGAGAGTGGGGTGAAGTTGGCACTAAATCAATCTGCCAGGATATTGGCAATATCCTTGGGATCAGTATATTTAATGCCATACTGTTGTAACTCAGAGCAGATCTGAGCATTGCCATTTAGATTCTTGACATAACTATAGAATGCCTTGTGGTTGTCTTTGGAATCTTTGGCAATTTTATTTTCATAACTAGCTTTTGAGGATTTTATGAGGGATCTCAGCTTCTTACTGAGGCTGGTGAGAGAGTTTTTTGCATCCTGGGATTTTCCTCTTTTTTGCAACAGTTTCTTCCTTCTGTTGTATAGTTTGTTTATAGCAGGGGACCACCAGATTGGCTTCCTTTTTTTGGAGAAGAGCATCTTGATTCTATTTGGGATGGCATGAGTCATGCACAAGTGGATGTGCTCGTACAGTGCCTTAGTGTAGGATTCTGCAGTCGAACTTCCAGATCCCATCTGCGTGGGTGTTGTGAAGTTTGTCACTTCTGACTTCAGTAGCTTGAAGTTGGCTTTGGAGAAGTTTTTTAAGGAGGTTTCCTTACTGGGGGGTGGGGGTGAGATGTGGATGTCAAGGGTGATTTGCTTATGGTCAGACCTGACCAATTAGGGGGTGACCACTGGTTTGGTGCATCTATCTCCCATGTTGGTAATGACTAGGTCTAGGATATTGGAGCCCCTGGTGGGACAATGGATTAGTTGATCCAGGGCATTGGAATTTATGAATTCCAAGAACCGTTGGGAAAAGGAGTTGGTACCTGAGTAGTTTTCCCAATTAATGGCAGGGTAGTTGAAATCACCCAGTATTAGGGTGTTTGGTTGTATCTTAATATTTTCCAATATGTTTAGATAGGTGTAGTGAGAATCTTGGGGCATGGTTGGGGATCTGTAGCAAGCTACAATTTGGATTTCAGTCTTACCTAGTGTTAGTTGCACCTGGAGAATTTAAGATGCATTGTGTTGGGCATCTAGCCTGGAGGTGTGAATATCCTTGGTGAATATGGACACTCCTCCACCTTAAGTGTTTCGGCCCTGGTTTTGTGGCCGAAAAGTGTGTTAAGAATTGTAGCCTGGTATTGCAGGGGTGCTCTCTGGAGCCTTGAACCAGGTCTCAGTTACTGCACAGATATCGATGTTCTCCATTTTTAGGAGTGCCTCGAGAGAGTGCATTTTGAGGTTTAGACTTCTAGCATTGAGCAGCATTACCTTCAGATTTTGCCTGTTTCTATCTGTTATGGTGGTGGTTTTATCCTTTGAACCTTGCCTAAAAAAGGCACTATAGGGCTGGCAAGAGCTTTAGCCAGTATCCTGAATCTCAGGGGTGACAGGTGCAGACGATCTCTGGCAAAGCATCGTGGTTTGTCGATCATGTCTTCCCATGCAGACAAATACTGGATCCCCTTTGAATGACACCAGAAGCTTAGCCAATTGTTGAAGTCAATCATTTTGTCCTTATACTGTGGTATCATTCTGGGCGAAGGCAGGATGCTACTCAGGGCTAGGGTCATACCTGCCTGGGTCACATGATCCAAGAGCTCTTCCATATCTCTTTTCATGTAGTCCAGGGAGGTAAGTCTCAAGTCATTCACTCCAGCATGGACAATGACAGAGTCGTATTTGTACTTGTTGTGGAGTGACTTGAGTGCATGCGTTATGTGGTGGATCCTGGCACCCGACAAGCAGCTGACTGTAATTTTCTCCTTGTTCAGTCTGGTGAGTGGGACATCAGTGTGCCTGACTATAGAGTCACCTATGACTAAAGTGTTGGGTACATTGTCTTGCCTTAGGGGCTGTTGTTGGGTGGCACACTGGTGTTGTGAGCTATGTGTCACTTTGGTTGTGACTGGCATTTGTTTGCGTTTCAGCTTTGGAGGTCCTTGTTGCTTGGGCAGGTTAATTTCAAGGGCCTCCGCATATGTGGGTTTAGTGTTGCTATGTGTGGGTGTTGATGGTGTGGGTTTTGAAGGGCTATGAGTTGCTTGAGGTGTGATGCAGGTGTTAACCTTCTCATCTTGACTGTCTAGCACAATCTTGCCCGGAGAGAGCTTTGCTTCCAGTTTGGCTGTGTAAGTGCATCTCTCGCAGGTTGTAGTGTTGGGTGGTAGGAGGAGAGGATTGTCTTTGTAAATGAGGCAGTAGCCGCATTGCCCCAGTATGCCCAGATTCACCAGGTGGACAGGAGAAATCACCGGAAGCCGACCCTTGGACATGCCTGTTTAGGTGCTTTTATATAAATTTTAAGAACTGTTTTCCCTTACCTTTGCAAGGTACTTTGCAATTATAGGCTGTTTAGTGCCTATGATTAATTTCTCCTTATTGACAAGGAGAGCTGAGTGCTTGTATCTGTTTCAGGCTTCCTAGTGCTTTCCAGCAGGTTCTAGAGCAAGTGCTAGTCACAGGGGTTCAGATTTTAGTGCTACTACTCAGAAACCAGCTAGTTTTAAGGGAAAATTTGAAGAGCACACTTTCTGGCACCTGGAATAGTTTAACTGTAGCCTCACAGTGCTGCACGATGTGAAAAATGTGCAAACACACGCGTTTTTAAGCCAGAAAGTTGAAAGGGATAGAGATCAGCCCAATAGGCTAATAAAATTACAATTTCAGAGCTGGAAACCACTCCTCTAGCGTTAGATAGGCAGTGCAATGCTCACCAATCCCACTGGTAGGCAATAGGACTTCCCTCTACCAATGCAAGGTCTGGATAGTTCTGAGCACAGAAAATAAAGTCCTGAGGCAAGCAAAGCTTGGGATATGTACTGGTTAGAAAAGGTGGGAAACAAGCAAACAAGATAGTATTTTTTTTTTTGTTGTTGAAACAGGCTAAACGATGCAATAATACAGTAAATAAACACAGAAAAGGCTAGCACACTTGAGTGTGTAGTCCTAGACAGTAAATGCAATTAAAACTCTACAAAATTAGCAAGTGCACAACTGGAAAACGATTTAAGAGGAAGTAAAACAGCAGAATAAGTAGCTAGTCTACATATACAGAGAAGTCTATATATACAGCAAAGCAGCTAAAACATACAAACACTTCAGATGCAGTGCAACCTAGAGCACTTGAGTTGTAGCAATATTAAGGCAATTACAGTTATAATAAATGTTCTGAAATATACTCTATATTTCCAAAATGTTTGAGAAGCACAGTCGGAACACAAGGAGATTCAGGCAAAAAAAAACATTTTTGAAAGGGAAAAAGGAGAAACAGAAGGCCTTATCAAATGTTCTCTCTGTATTAGGTAGAATGAGCTAATGACACTAGACTGGGAGGAGTGTCCCAGATCAGCTTTACAGCAGGGGTGGGCCACTGCAAAGCCACCAAGTATAACAGCAAGACACCAACTGGGAGGGAGGATGGGGACAAAAAAAAATAGCCTACAGACAGTAAGCTAGAGAAAGCCACAAAATGAAAGTTTTTAAACAGATAAAGATTTGTAAAGATACAGAATGCTTTTAACTGCAAACAAATCAGTTACCCGTGCAGATTAGTTAATAGCAATAAAATACACTCAAAAACTAAAGTGCACTAAAATAAAAGTGCTATATATAAATTGCTAGAAACAATAATCTGTATAAATAATAAAAAAAAACAGGATACTTATATATCTCAGCTAACAGTTGTAGTCAACACCTCTCATCCACACCTCTCAGTGTGTATAGTTGCAGTCACTCCCCAAAATGATATCGTGTCTGTCAAGGCTAGATAGAATCGAAAAGGATATTTAAAGAAATTAGATTTGTTAGAACAAAGAATAAAAGAAAAAAAGCAGTATGACTGGCCAAGATAATAGCAAGCTCATATATTCTACAGTAACAAATCTTCCATCTAAAATGTTGAAATCAAAGTACTTAGAGCAGCATACACGTAAATAATTAAACTTGCCTTCATGCAAAACCCATGTTAGGGCTTGTCTCAAGTTATGCTTACAGCAAGTTCAACATTTTCACCCATCAGCATTTTCATATTTCAACACTTTATTATTCAATGTTACAGGTTCGGTATATCTATGTTCAATAAATTATCAGATACCTATATATATATATATATATATATATATATATATATATATATATATATATATATATATATATATATATATATATATATATATATATATATATATATATATACACAGAGAGAGATGTATCTCACTGTCTCTCTCTCTTTCTCTCTCTCTCTCTCTCTCTTTACCTCATTCTACCTAATAGACTCCTTCTGCATTGTTTTTAGTCATTTTTAATTTAATTGCATTTTTAAACTGTTTGGTCTAACATTGCTACATACTCAAGTGTGCTAGCTTGCACTGTATTTGAATTGTTTTGACTGCTGATTTAGCTACTTTTCTGTATATATATAAAAAAATAAAAATTTCCTTTCCTGTAACTAGTGTAGTCCAGATTCAGATTTGCTGTATCCAGGACTGTATGTAAGCTTCTGAGCCCCCCCAAGATTTCTGTGTTGGAGGGAAGCCTTCTAGCTTATCAGTGGGAGTGGTAAGCACTAGGTAACTTATCTACCACATAAGGAGTGGTTCTGGCCCAGAAATTGTAGTTATTGGCCGTTTTGGCAGTTTTTCCATCTCTCTCAACTTTCTGATTTAAAAGCCCACATTTGCACTTGTTTCCCCCTTTCCTGTAACTAGTTTAGTCCAGATACAGATTCTTACTTTTAGCACTTGAATTTGCTTATTCCTGATCAGCACTTGTTCAGAACTTGTAAGCACTGAATAACCTACTAATTACTACAGCACTCAACCTTCCTCATTTCCTAGAGGAAAACAGTTTTGGTACTTACTTTCCTCACTTGCTTAGAGAAAAACAGCTCTTGTACTCACTTTCCTCACTTATCTAGAGGAAAATAGTTTTTTTATTCAGGCATGTCCAAGGGTCAGCTCCCAGTGTTCCCTCCTGTCTATCTGATGAATCTGGGCATCTTGGGGCAATGTAGAAATTGCCTCATGTACACAGACAACCCTCTCCTCCTACCACCCAACACTACAATCTGTGAGAGATGCACTTATCTAGCCAAACTGGAGGTAAAGCTCTCTCCAATCAAGACTGAACTTGACAGTCAAGAGGAGAAGGTAAACACTTGCACCACACCACACACATCACATAGTCTCACTAAATCTACACCACCAAAATCCACACATAGAAATACAAAAACATTCGCAGAGGCTCTCAATAATAATCTGCTCAAGCAACGATGACCTCCAAAGCAGAAATGCAAGCAACCTCCACCCCCCAACACAACCCAAATGACACATAGCCCACAGACTCAGTGTGCCACTCAACCACAGCCAATAAGGCAAAACAACGTATCCAACACACTAGTTATAAACGACTCTATAGTCAGGCACACTGATGTCCCACTCACCAGGCTAAACAAGGAGAAGGTTACTGTCAGCTGCCTGTTGGGTGCCAGGAACCGCCACATAACCCACACACTCAGGTCACTCCACAACAAGTACAAATATGACTGTCATTGTCCATGTTGGTGTGAACGACCGGAGACATACCTCCCTGGACTACATGAAAAGAGACATGGAAGAGCTCTCCGATCTTGTAGCCAGGCAGGTAGGACTCTAGCCCTGAGTAGCATTCTGCTATCACCCAGAATGATGCCGCAGTACAAGGACAAAATGATTGACTTCAACAATTGGCTAAGATTCTGCTGCCATTCTAAAGGGATCCAGTATCTGTCTGCCTGGGATGACATGGTTGACAGACCACAATGCTTTGCCAGAGATGGCCTGCACCTGTCACCCCTGGGAATCCGGATACTGGCTAAGGTTCTTGCCACCCCTATAGTGCCTTTTGTAGGCAAGGTTCAAATGACAAATTCACCACCATAACAGGAACAGGCAAACAAAAATTGAGGGTGATGCTACTCAATGCCAGAAGTCTAAATCTCAAAATGCACTCACTCGAGGCACTCCTTAAAATGGAGAACATCAATATCTGTGCAGTGACTGAGACCTGGTTCAAGGCTCCAGAGAGCACCCCTGCACTACCAGGCTATAACTCATACCACACTTTTTGGCCATGTAACCTGGACCGGAACACCAAAGGCGGAGGTGTATCCATATTCATTAAGGATATCCACACCTCCAGGCTAGTTGCTCAGCATAATGCAGCCAAGGTTATCCAAGTGCAACTAACTCTGGGCAAAACTGCAATCCAAATTGTAGCTTGCTACAGATCACGCACCATGCCCTAGGATTCCCACTCCTCTTTTCTTGATATACTGGAAAATATTAGGGTTCGACCAAACACCCTAATAATGGGCGATTTCAACTACCCCACCATTAACTGGGAAAACGACTCATGTACCAACTCCTTCGCTCAATGCTTTCTGGAATTCATAAACTCCAGTGCCCTGGATCAACTTATCCACACCCCCACCAGGGGCAACAATATCCTAGATCTAGTCATTACCAATATGAGTGACAGGTGTTCCACATCTGAAGTCAATGCCTCATTGGTCCCATCCGACCATAAGCTAATTACCCTAGATATACACATCCTGCCTCCACCCCCATTAAGAAAACCATGGTAAACAATTTCTCCAAAGCCAACTTCATGCTTCTTAAGACAGGAGTGGTGAACTTCATGACACCCATGCAGATGGACAATACAGTTACGACTACTGAATCCTACACAATTGCACTTTATAAGCACTTATATGAGTGCATGGATCGTGCTATCCCAAACAGAGCCAAGATGCTATCCTCCAAAAAAAGGAAGCCAATCTGGTGGTCCCCTACCATGAACAAACTGTACAACAGAAGGAAGAAACTCTTGCAAAAGAGAGTAAAATCCCACGAGTGGAGGAGCTCCCTGGTCAGCCTCAGTAAGAAGCTGCGATCCCTGATAAAATCCTCCAAAGCTAGTTACGAAAACAAAATTGCCACTGATTCTAAAGACAACCACAAAGCATTCTATAGCTATGTCAAGAATCTGAATGGCAACACTCAGATCTGCTCTGAGTTACAGCACAATGGCACTAAATATACAGACCCAACTGATATTGTCAACATCCTGGCAGATAGGTTCACTGCTAACTTTACCCCCCCTCTCACCCCCTAAAGAGCCCATCTCTATACCGGAAGAATGCAAAGTTCCTGTAATCATGGCTGCACAGGTAAAAACCACACTCTCCAAAGCCAAGAACACAGCATCCATGGGACCAGACAACATCCCAGGCTGCGTTCTACAAGAACTACAGAACGAACTGGCACCCCACCTAAATACCATGTTCAGTCATAGCCTCACATCAGACTTTGTGCCTGCTGAATGGCGCACAGCAACAGTTATCCCAGTCCACAAGGGGAGAGCCACCAGGGACCCCGGGAACTACCGCCCCATTAGCCTGACGAGCCTGGTCTGCAAGGCCATGGAACGTATCATCATGGAACTTATAAACAAAGACATCGGTAATCTCCAAACTCTGGATCCCACCCAGTTCTGGTTTGTAAAAGGCAGATCATGTCTCCTAAACCTGATAGACTTCTTTGAAGCAGTCACCAAAGCCGTAGACAAGGGTAAGGTGGTAAACACAGCCTATCTAGATCTTGCCAAGTCTTTTGACACCATCCCCCACTCTGGAATTATAGATAAACTCACTAAACTAGGTATAAATAAAATCCCTATGTCACAAGATGGGTTTCCAAATGGCTGACTGACAGAACCCTCACTGTGAAAGTATCAGACTCCAAATCCGACTTAATAAATAATTTTCTTGGGTGGCAAAAGCCAGGGTACCTTTTGGCTGGGCTTGTATAGGCCCCAGGGCCGATAGCCTAGTACCTACCTATGAACCTATATATATATATATATATATATATATATATATATATATATATATATATATATATAGACAAAAATATAATATATAAAATATTTTTTGCTTCACTATAGAGGTGACCTTCTTGTCATCCATGCTGAGAACACATAATAATAAGCTTGTTATGAATGGCGACCTGATCATAATCCTCTATGATACATTAGAAGTGATTATTTAGCTGATTATAGTTTCATAAGTTCATAGGTAAGTACTAGGCTAATGGCCCTGGAGCCAATGCAAGCCTAGCCCAATAATGTTCCAGTCATCTGGCTTCCAGATGTTAGTTCCTTGTGCCCGTATCTAGCAATGCTATTGAAGTGATCCCCGGGGTGAATTTCCTATTTCCCATCTACACTTCAAGATTTCTCTTGAAGAGGGCCAGTGAGGTGCTCTGCTTGATGTGAATGGGGAGTTTATTCCATAGTACTGGAAGTCTCTGGGTTAGGAATCTATCCCTACAACAGGTTCTATTTAATGTGGTGATAAGGTTGAGGTCTTTGGAATGAGTAACATGGAGGGACTGGGATTTTTTCAGATGAAGCATGTCTAGCAAAACTGAGTCAGACATGGCTCTGTATGTCAAGCAGAGATCGCCTCTAAGTAGGCGATATGAGACAGAGTAAAGTTTAAATTTTTAAGTCTATCTGCATAAAGCACGTGTTTGAGGCCTAAGATCCTTTTTGTGAGGAGCTTCTGTGGCCTTTCCAGTTGTTGGAGGTTTCTAGTGAGGTGTATGCCAAATGGGGTATTGTACTCTATAATGGGTCTGATAAGGGCTGCTTAAAGAGAGATAATGAAATTTTTTCCTGGATGAAGACCCTTTTGGGATGAGATGTGCCATGTAAAAGGACTTCCTAACTACAATGGAGACTTGGTTGTTGAATGAGAGATTGCTATCTACCTGTGTCCCTAGATCCCATATAACACCTTCAGAGTTAAGTGGGTTCCCATCAATATAGTAGTTTGTGGGCACCGTGTTTTTCCTGAAGGGAATGACAATGTATTTTTTGGAGTTGAGCCTAAGGCCATGGTTTTGGCACAAGTCATTGGTTTCCATTAGGCCTTTTTGTAGGATGTTCACATCAGCTTCAGAATCAATAATAGCTCCCAGTTTGCAGTCATCTGTGAATTTGGCTAACCATAGTCCCTTGGTGTTGGCTTGAACTTCTGAGGAAGTTGATACCAAACAGGAGAGGATCCAGAACAGATCACTGTGGACTCCACTTGTAACTGCCCAGTAGTCAGATTTGGAGTCAGCTACTTTCACCATGTGGGTTATGTCCAGCTGGCAACCCATCTAGCGATGTATGGGTTAATGCCCAGATTAGTCAGCCTATCAGTGATTCCAAAGTGTGGGATGGTGTCAAAGGCTTTGGCTAGATTGAGGTAGGTTGTGTGGACAACCTTGCCTTCATCCACCGCTCTGATGACAGCTTCGAAGAAGTCTATCAGATTGAGCAGACATGATCTGCCTTTCACAAACCCGAACTGCATGGGGTCCAGGGTTTGAAGGTTCCCTATATCCTTATTTATAAGATCCATAATAATACGTTCCATAGCCTTACAGATCAGGCTCGTCAAGCTGATGGGGTGGTAGTTCCCAGGGTCAGTAGTCACACCCCCTTTGTGGAGTGGGATGACCGTAGCAGTGCACCATTCAGTGAGGACAAAGCCAGAACTGAGGCTGTAATTGAATAGGGAACTCAGGTGTGTTGCCATTTCTTTTTGTAGATCATGTAGGACACAACCCAGTATATTATCTGGTCCCATGGAAGCTGAATGCTTAGCTTTGGTCAGTGCCGTTTCCACTTGTGCAGTCGTGATAATAGGGATTTGGCATTCCTCGGGTATGTGGATGGGCCCTTTGGGGTGGGTGAGGGGGGAGTAAAGTTTGCAATAAACCTATCTGCCAAGATATTGGCAATATCAGTTGGTTCATTATAAGTGGTACCATTGTGCTGTAGCTCAGAGCAAATCTGCGTATTATTATGCAGATTCTTGACATAACTAAAGAATGCCTTGTGGCTGTCCTTAGTATTACTTCTGTATTATATTATTTGGCACATTATTGTGTATTTTAGGATTTTAAGAGTTACTGGATTGTTGTGCTTTTGATGAAAAAAAAATTATGATTAAAACAGAAATAGGAAAATATAAATCAGTGATGTAATGAAAGTGTATGTGTGTGCATATGTGTGTGTGTATATGTGTGCATGTGTGTGTGTGTGTGTGTGTGTGTGTGTGTGTGTGTGTGTGTGTGTGTGTGTGTGTGTGTGTGTAGTTTTTCTGTTTGACCTTCTGTCTTTGCAGAAATCATAGGTTCATAGGTAGGTACTAGGCTATCGGCCCTAGGGCCCATACAAGCCTAGCCAAAAAATGTACCCTGGCTTTCACCACCCAAGAAAATTATTTTCCTGTGCCCCTGTCGAGCAGAGCCACAGAAGTGATCCCTGGGGTGAATTTCCCATCCAATCATCAAGATTTTTCTTGAAGAGTGCTAATGAGGAGCTCTGTTTGACATAGATAGGTAGTCTGTTCCAGAGTATGGGAAGTCTCTGGGACAGGAATCTATCCCTCCAGCATGTTCTGTTTATTGTGGTGACAAGGTTAAGGTCCCTAGAGCATGTAGCTCAGAGAGATTGGGATTTCTTTAAGTGGAGCATGTCCAACAACTCTGGGTTTGACATAGCTTTGTATGTTAGGCAGAGATCGCCCCTGAGTAGGCGATATGCGATGGAGTAAAGCTGTAGTTTTTTGAGATGGTCTGCATAGGGCATCTGTTTGAGGCCAGTAATCCTCTTTGTGAGGTATTTCTATGGTCTTTCCAGTTATTGTAGATGTCTTGTGATGTACATACCAAAAAGGGCGTTGTACTCTATAATGGGTCTAATGAGTGATGAGTAGAGGGGAACGATGACCTCTTTTTTTCTGGATGAGAATTCTTTAGTGATGAGATGAGCCACATAGAAGGATTTCATGACCACTGTGGCGATGTGATTATCAAAGGAGAGACTACTGTCCACCTGTGTCCCAAGGACTCTTATGACATTTTCAGCATTAAGTAGACTACCAGCTATGTGGTAGTTCATGGGTACAGAGTTTTTACCAAAGGGGATGACAATACACTTTTTGGCATTGAGCTTCAGGCCATGGCTTTGACACCAGGTATCTGTCTCAGTGAGGCCATTTTGTAGTTTGTCCACATTGTTAGGGGTTTCAATTATGGCTCCTAGTTTGCAGTCATCTGCAAACTTTGTTAGCCAAAGACCTTCTGTGTTGGCCTGCACTTCAGAGAAGTAGATACCAAACAGGAGAGGAGCCAGGACTGAACCCTGTGGTACTCCACTTGTCACTGGTCTGATGTCGGATTTGGAATCCGCTACTTTCACAGTGTGGGTTCTGTCCGTGAGCCAGTTGGCAACCCATCTTGTGACATAGGGATTTATACCTAGTTTAGTGAGCTTATCTATAATTCCAGAGTGGGGGATGGTGTCGAAAGCCTTGGCGAGATCTAGATAAGCTGTGTGAACCATTTTACCCTCATCTATGGCTTTGGTGACTGCTTCAAAGAAGTCAATCAGGTTTAGGAGACATGATCTGCCTTTTACAAATCCAAACTGAGTAGGGTCCAGAGTTTGGAGATTACCAATGTCTTTGTTTATGAGTTCCACGATGATATGTTCCATGGCCTTGCAGACCAGGAGCATCAGGCTAATGGGGCAGTAGTTCCCGGGGTCCGTCGTGGCTCCCCCTTTGTGGAGTGGGATAACTGTCGTGGTGCACCATTCAGTGGGTACAAAGCCTGAGGTGAGGCTATGATTGAACATTGTACTTAGGTAGGGTGCCAGTTCATTCTGTAGTTCGTGTAGAATGCAGCCTGGGATATTGTCAGGTCCCATGGATGCTGTGTTCTTGGCTTTGGAGAGTGTGTTTTTTACCTGTGCAGCCGTGATTATAGGAACTTTGCATTCTTCCGGTATAGAGATGGGCCCTCTAGGGGGTGAGAGGGGGGTAAAGTTAGCACTGAACCTATCTGCTAGAATGTTGGCAATATCAGTTGGTTCTGTATATTTAGTGCCATTATGCTGTAACTCAGAGCAGATCTGAGTGTTCCCATTTAGATTCTTGACATAGCTATAGAATGCTTTGTGGTTGTCTTTAGAGTCAGTGGCAAATTTGTTTTCATAATTAGCTTTGGAGGATTTTATGAGGGGATCTCAGCTTCTTACTGAGGTTGACCAGGGAGTTCCTCCAGTCATGGGATTTTACTCTTTTTTGCAACAGTTTCTTTCTTCTGTTGTAGAGTTTGTTTATGGCAGAGGACCATCAGATTAGCTTCCTTTTTTTTGGAGGATAACATCTTGGTTCTATTAGGGATAGCATGATCCATGCACTTGGGTAAGTGCTTAGAAAGTGCATTTGTGCAGGATTCGGCAGTCATACCTCTATTGTCCGTCTGCATGGGTGTCATGAAGTTTGCCACTTCTGTCTTAAGAAGTGTGAAGTTGGCTTTTGAGAAGTTTTTTACGATGGTTTCCCTAATTGGGGCTGGGGGTGGGATGTGGATGTCTAGGCTGATCAGCTTGTGGTCGGATCTGACCAGTGAAGAATTGACCTCTGGTGTGGAACACTGGTTTCCCATGTTGGTAATGACCAGGTCTAGGATATTGCTGCCCGTGGTGGGGGTGTGAATAAGTTGATCCAAGGCGTTGGAATTTATGAATTCTAGAAAACGTTGAGCAAAAGAGTTGGTACATGAGTAGTTTTCCCAGTTAATGGTGGGGTAGTTGAAATCGCCCATTATTAGGGTGTTGGTCTGTACCCTAATACTTTCCAGTGTATCAAGAAATGAGGAGTGTGAATCCTGGGGCATGGCGGGAGGTCTGTAGCAAGCTACAATTTGGATTGCGGTCTTGCCCAGAGTTAGTTGCACTTGGATAATCTCGGATGCATTATGCTGTGCAACTAACCTGGAGGTGTGGATATCCTTAATGAATATGGACATGCCTCCGCCTTTAGTGCTTCTTTCTGGGTTAGGTAGCCGAAAGGTGTGGTATGAATTGAAGCCTGGTAATGCAGGGGTGCTATCTGGAGCTTTGAACCAGGTCTCTGTCACTGCATATATGTCAATGTTCTCTATTTTAAAGAGTGCCTCGAGTGAGGGCATTTTCAGGTTTAGACTTCTAGCATTGAGTCATATAAATACTGGAAAGCATACATGATGTAATACCCTTTATTGCAGCAACATACATTCTGCAATTACTTGTGTTTTAGGGCTAGTAGGATCCCTTCATCAGGAATTATTGTATGTTATGTCCAATAAGGACCTCATGCTATCCCAAAAGCTCTAATAATTGTAAAACGTATGTTGGTCCAGAAGAAGATATTACCTCTTATCTGTGTTCCAGTGTCTTTATGTTTTCTGCTAGTGGACCAACATGGCATTTCTTATTTTTTCTGTCTCTGCACTGTTAAGAGATATTTTAGTAAGCTGACAAGATCATATCGAGAGAGAGAGAGAGAGAGAGAGAGATACTGAAAGTAAGACACAAACTTCACTATAAAGTGCATCTAATTTGGAAATTGTCATAAAACAGTGACATAAAAAGAAATAAAAACATATGTCTGCATCAGTCATTTTTGGACCTGTTTAGCATATTCATTAAAACCTAAAATGTTCTTGCAGAATTTAAGGGAGAGCAAGGCAACCATTCCCTCTGTCATTGGAGGTAACATATGTAATGTCAAATTATAGGATCTATACTTCTCAACTGTTAAAGATTTTGTAGAATGTCCATATTTAAGTTTTATGTGTTTATTATAAAAGTTGTGGTTTTCTTGCTAACCATTGATGACAGAAGTCACTAAATAATGACAGAGATTTGCATTCCAGACATTATATCCTTTAGAAAATGCAAGTTAAAGTATTTCAGACATATCATTTAGAAAATGTATGTTGGAGCCCACCTTCATTGTTTTTGACATTCTGCATCCTCCTCATTTCACGTTCAGTGTCATACATCTTTCATATCACTACGCTGAGCAATATTTAAAATCTTTTCTTGACTTTGCCCCTCCCCATTATTTTTGGGCATCATATGGAATTCATATAGTAAGAGGTTTAAAGGTATGGCTGATCCTAATTATATTTCTGTGAACGTCATGTTACTAAACTGAGAACCTGTGCTTTATCAGTATAATGGAAAATCATAACCATGCATTACAACTTGGGTTATGTCCCAGAAGAAGGAGGGGACAGAATTATTCTTTTTTCTGCTCTAAAAACTATTCCAATTATATTAATCTAAATGAAAGTGTTGGGTGAATCGTCAGTTGAAGTTTTACCAAGTTAAAGCTGAGAGGCACATACCCAGCAATGACAGCTAACGAATCTCAAACTGTGACTTATTTATGTTTGCTTATACTGGCAGATGAAAGTTAAACTAACCTGAAATGTTCACAAATGGTTGCTAAGTGAGCAACTTCATGGCTGAGTGGTCAGATACAAAGAAAGATGTCTTCAGGATGATATTTTGTGTTTTGAATTAATTTTCTAAATGCCATCTGGAGGAAAGTTCACTTGCTTTTCTTTATAACAGACATTTGATTATCAAACTCAAGCTACATTGTTCAATGCTATTTGAAACTATTTTGATAACTGTAAAACACTGACCTGAAATGTCTCTGTTAGGATTATATACAGGGGTAGCCTCATACAATTGTACTGAATTCTATTCTTCCCGGGTATTGCTTTGTCATCAAGTTTGGCATTCAGTACTTAGAGTGCACCTTCATTCTTTCTGACTTTCTACATCCTCCTCATTTCGCTTTCCATGGCATACATCTTTCATATCACTATGCTGGTATTATTCCTTAAGTTATATCCTAAAGTTAAACATTGATGGATTATTTTCTTGTTCAGTGATATGGAAGGTGTTTCAGATTAGAGGATGTATCATTCAATGAAATAAAATAAATTTCACAGCCTGCAGAGTCTGAGCTGAAATCAAAATGTACAAGGGATTGCATCTATCTGCATACAAGTTACATAGAAGATGAAGATACAGATAAACTCCTTTTTAAACAGAGATAGAATGATATGAAAACATAAATATAGGGTGCAACAAAACATTCCTACAAACTGCTAAATAGTTGAATAATGAAATAATGCTGAAGTCATTTTACAGCAAAGGCATGAAAGGTGAGCTTCTAAGAAAAAAATAACAAAGTTATTTTAGCCTTTTCACAAATGCCTTACCTGAGTAATACAAATATGCTTCTTTTTTCCATTTATTTATTTATTTTATGTATTTATTTATTTATATATTAAATGCACTGATTCTTGTGGGAGACTGATCTCAAATGGGCCCATGTGAGCCACAGTTACAAAATGAACTCAAAGTAAAAGTGCACAAAGATGCAAAAAAATGTAGTCTATTTATTTATTCAGTTTGATAATTGAGTAATCTAATTATAATTTACCCATTTTTTATAGAGGTCTGGGTAGAAAAGATTTATCCTATACAAGTAAAATATTAAGAGAAAATATTAAACTTTAGAGCAGAACAGTGGCACAGAGGGTTAACATCGCTACCTCCCACCACTGAGTTCTCCAATTCACTTGTTCACTGAGTGACTTTTGCATGGACAGTATGCTTCCTGCATGTCTGATTGTAGTCTGCCCCCCCCCCCCCCCACGGGCTCCATTTTGAATCTATACCTAAAAATATGTCATATCTGAATTAGCATTCTTTCAAATTCTTCATTTGTAGCTGTTTGTGTGTGTGTGTGTGTGTGTGTGTGTGTGTGTGTGTGTGTGTGTGTGTGTGTGTGTGTGCGTGCGTGTGTGCGTATGTGTGTGTGCGTGTCTGTGCATCTGTATGTGTCTGTGTGCATGGGTGCTGAATAGCAGGTGAGTGAGTGTGAGTGTCACACAATGGGTCTTCATATTCATAGTCGGATAAGATAAATGCATAGAAATTAAATGGCTGCACTGAAGTAATTCAACAATTCTCAATATTTGGGCAATGTGTTACAAAAAATAAGCAATTATAGGATGTAGATATATCCACAGAATTATAGGATTCTGCTGCCAGTCTAATAGTATCCAACTGATAAAGGAAAAGATGAATGTGTATGCTTGTAAGTAATTTTGAATACATTGTATAAGGTTTTATGTTAGTGTTCCAAGTACATTTTCAGGAGGTAGTGGGGTATTATAATAAAGCTTGCTCAAGGGATGAGGTTTTACGACTGCATCTTATATCTAATGGGAGATAATTCAAGTCTTTTATGCATGTATGTATCTATTTATAAATTATTTATGAATTTAAACATACAATATTTGGGTACAATAATAATAGTGAGTGAAGTCCTTGGCATTTATTTGGATGGTGAAGCGCTGAGTACAATATTCTTGGTGTGGTGTTAGAAAGTGTATTATCTAACATTCATCAGTTCATAAGTTCATACATTCATCAGTTCATACTAGGCTATTGATCCAGTGACCCACTTGTAGTTTACTCAATGAGCTCATGGAGTTACCAAAACAAGAATTAATACCAGACCCTAACTTAGTCTTGGCACCTTTCCATAGGGGCTAGAGGGGGTGTACTTATGATTGCCCATTTTGTTGTCCAGGTTACTCTTAAAGAGGGTCATGGAGCTATTTTGTCTTACCCCTGGGGGTCTATAAAAGAGATATCCTCTGCAAAAGATATCTATCCAACTAAGATGTTAGTGTAACTGAAGGAGGGTATGCTATTGCATTTTTTAGTAAAGATACACTACTGACTCTCAAGCTGGGTTTTATGCTTGTATAAATGCATAACAAAGGGAGCATTATATTATATTATATTATTGGTCTAATAAGGGACGACTAAAGGGAGGAGCAATGACTAACTTAGATCTAGAACATATGCCTTTAATGATTAGTCTGGCAATATAAAAGGATTTCCTAATGACCGTGCTCACATGGTGGTCGAAGGCTAGTTCATTGTCAATGAAGGTGCTCAAATCCCTAATGACTAAGTCTGTTTTTATGCAGCTGTCACCTAACTGACAGGAACATGAGTGACCAGGTATGCTAGTGGGACACAATTCTACATTTCTGGCATTATTATGAGTCCATGGTTCAAGTACCATTTGTTAAACCTCCTAGAGAATATGTACATCTTCTGAGGTATTTATGACAAATATAAGTTTGCAGTCAACTTAATTAGTTACATGCCTTGGTTGATTGCTTTAACATGAGAAAAGTAGATACCAAAGATGAGTGGTCCCAAGACCAATTTCTGAAGGACACTGCTTGTAAGTACTCTTTTAGAAGAGAGTGCACCTGCAACATTCATACACTGGGTTTTGTTGGCAAGCCAGTTTTCTATCCAGCAGGTAACACTGGGGGTTTACCTTTTAATTGGATTAGCTTATTAGTGATGCCTGAGTGTGGGATGGTATCAGAGGCTTTGTCCGTGTCCAGGTATGCCATGGGAACAGATTTAACCGAATCTAATACCTTTGTAAATTGTTCAAAAAGGTTCATTAGGTTTAAGAGGTAGGATCTGCCTTTATCAACCTCAAATTGCTTAGGATCCTAGGTTTGAAGACTGCCTATGTTGTTGTTATTGTTTATATTCCCATAATGATGTGATTCATTGCCTTACAGATAAAGTTGATGAGGCAGATGGTTCTTTTGTTGCCCAGGCCAGTCATGCCCCCCTCCCTTTGTGGAGCAGGATGACTTCAGTAGCTCTCCATACTTGTGGCATGAATCTAGTGGACAGGCTGATAATGAAAAAAACATAACAAGGAAGGCATCAGTCAGGTAGTGTTTGGTGCTAACAAGCAGACAACATGGCACATCTTCAGGGCACATGTAGCTATTAGTTTTAGCCTTGGAGAGAGCACTTAGGACCTGCTCAGAGGTTATTTGGAGTGTGGTAATATGCTGTGAGTAATTTAGGGACATAGATGGATAAAGTTTGAGCTGAATTTGTCCTCTAATACATTAACAATGTCCTCAAGGATTAGGTATCTGATGGTATTTTGTATTAACTCAAAGTATTGCTAGTTATTATTTCTTAGGGTCCTGACATAGCTTAAGAAGACTTTATATTTATCCTTAGCATGGGTGGCAAATCACAATTCAGACTTTGTTTCTAAGTTTTTTATTTCAAGCTCTTCTCTAGCTAATCGGGTGTTAATCATATTGTATAGTTTGTTGATACTGGGGTTCCACCAAATAGGTTTCTTGTTATTGTGATGATGTGAGGTAGTGCCAGCTATATTGGGGGAAGTAGGCAATGGATGTGTGACATATGCCAGCATACCTGGTTGGAGGTTTGTAAATAGTTATATGTCATTTGTATATCAAACTGATTTGTACAGGTGCTTGTGTTGAAAATGTATTTGTAAAGCTGATTGTGTTAAAAAAATACCAACAGTGAGTCCTGCTGGACTGAAAAGAAATACACATGTATGTCAGACTGTATTGTAACTGCTAAAATTAATATATTATAGCTGAGGATAGTGGAAGAGAAGCTGTTAATCTCAGTCCAGCTAACTCTGAAAAATAATCTAAAATTAAATTGCCTTGTTTAGGCCATAAAGAGTGTGTCACTCAGTTCTGATTGCAGGCAGAAACAAAATGTCTATGAAAACCAGGACTAGGAATCCTATTGTATTATCCGTAGGGATGAAATAATTGCTACCCTGGAGGGCTGGAAGCATTTGAAATGGTTTTATAGGTGGGGCGTGTGTGTCTGGTCACCACTTTTGAAAGGCTGTCAGACTTTTTGATAGGGAACAAGCTCTTATCACTTTGTCTGAGGACACGAGAATCTGATTGGCAGTCCAGGAGTGTAACTCTGCAGATGAGCTGGGTAGAAAAGGGGATCTCTGCATAGCAAACAGGGGATCACTGTACAAGAGGGGGATACCCAACCCAGTGCTGCACATGGATATAAGGGAACCAATGGTGGGCAGCCTAAACCACCCCAACAGAGTCCACCAGTAATAGGGGAAGCCACTAGTTCAGTTACACGTAACCAGTGGGGCCAAGTAGCATACAAATGTTGATGGAGGTAAGGTGTGGAAGCCAGCAAGTGGGAATAGCAGTCTGGCAGTGGTAAGTTGTCTGGAGACAACAGGGGTACCAGACTATCACCAAAGTTTATACCCTGTCCTAGTGGATGGAAAATAGGTCACTGTTAAGAGAGACACATCCTCTGACATAACCATTGTAAAGCCTGTAGTGGTTAAAGAGAAGCAGTACTTGGATGAGTAGTCCACTCCAGTCAGATCTTTAGATGGGACCCCATTCCAAATGCCTTTGGCCAGGGTTTACCTTGAATGGGAGAGTGGAAAAGGAAGCATGTAAGTAAGTGTGTTTGAAGATATCCCTGCAGATGTTCTGATAGGGAATGATTTTGATCTTGCAGTACCTTCTGTGCATGCAGTTACACACACTCAGGCTTGGAGACAGGCATGTGGGGCTGGTAGCCTGGGGGAGACCCAGACAGACCACACACCTTAAGCTAGGGCTGGTGAGTTGGCTATTTCAGGGAGGGAGTTACCCTGTAGCAATGAGCCTGAAGGAGAGCCATGACTTCTGGGAAGTACTGATGTTCCCTTGGACAGAGTGACTGTAAGGGTAGGGGTGAGTGGTAGTACCCAGGCTGACAGTGAGGCACCACTGCCAGAGGATACCAGACTTCTTGTGGAAGGGAAGCTGTTAAGGGTCCCAAAGGTAGAGATGAGATAGCCTCAGCTCTCAGACCCTACAGCAAGAGGCCTAATTGAGGTAGCTAAAGAGGAACCTGATTCACAAGGAAAACAGGAGTTTGTATACTGGAAAAAAGTTACTGTATAGAGAGATTGGATGTCTGAGAGAGGACAAGAGGGTGAGGTAATACACCAGTTTGTAGTGCCCAGATCCTACCATCCGAGACTTCTAGCCATAGCCCATGACAATCCTTTTGCAGGTCATATGGGCATAAAGCATGCAAAGAGATATATTATGCAGAACGTTTACTGGCCTGAGATAGCAAGGGATGTAACAAGGTACTGCAGTACCTGTGAGCAGTGCCAAAAAGTAAGCAAGGCAGGGGAGAAGGTAAAGCTCCTGTTATGCCTTTGCCTGTGATTGAGGAGTCATTTCAGAGGGTAGATAAGGATATTGTGGGTCCTCTGAGTATTCCACATTCCACAGGGAATAAGTATATCCTGGTGTGCAGTACATTATGCTACTAGATACCCTGAGGCAGTGGCTCTGTCCTCCATCAAGGCAGAGATGGTGGCAAATGCTTTGTTAGGGATTTTCAGCAGGACAGGATTCCCGAGAGAAATGCTGACTGACAGAGGTGCCAATTTCATGTCAGACCTGCTGGCTTGTCTGTGGGAGCACAGTGGGGTGAAGCACATAAAGACCACTGCCTACCACCCCCAGACTAATGGTCTTAAACTCTACACTAAAGACCAGGCTATGGGCATTTGCAGACCAGTTTAAGAGAGAGTGGGACAAATATTTGCCCCATCTGCTGTTTGCATACAAAGAAGTACCCCAGTAATCCACATGTTTTTCACCCTTTGAGTTGCTGTATGGGCATAGGGAGAGGGGACCTTTAGATATGATCCGTGATGAGTGGGAGGATGTGTGTGAATGCCACAAAGAGTCTGTTTTGGCATATGTCCTAAACCTCAGGACAAGGCTTAGGGAGCTCATGGGCTTTGCCCAGGAAAACCTGGCAGGGGCCCCACAGCAGAAAAAGGTCTGGTATGACAGGAATGCTCGAGCCCAAGAGTATGTCAGACACAATAAGCTGCAGGCAGCTTGGGAGGGACCCTTCAAAGTGGTAAGGAAGGTCAGTGAAGTTAACTACATGGTAAACCTGCTAGGCAGGAGGCAGGGGCACAAATTGTACCATGTTAACATGGTGAATCCTTACTGTGGTAGGGTGGCTCTGTGCTGAGTATTTACAGTGGGTAGTAGTAGAAGTCTTTGGGGGCTCTATGGGTACATCAAGCCAGCTAGCAAAATGCAAAGTTACTAAGGTGGAGCCTATGGTTGCAGGCATATCACATGACAGTGCAGCACTGTAGTGGGTTCAGCAATGCCACTGCAGATGTGTTCTCAAGACAGTGCATGGGTTAATGAATTTCCAGACTGGCTCTTTCCTCTCAAGCAATGTTTTTCCAAGGTTACTTAAGAAACTAGCTTGTGTCTTCAAAAGGAGGAGAGATATGATGATGTGAGGTAGTGCCTGCCATACCAGTCACTCCTCAACAGCTACTTTAAGGCCCTTAACAAAGGGTGACCAATTTTACTGTGTAATATTAATATTAATATTAATACAGATGGTAGTTTGACCAAGAGCAAGGCTATCAGGAGTGGCCCACGCAGTGTCATCAAATAAATATGCAAGTACTCTCAAAACTTAAATATCTCTACACAGATCAGCCACAGTGAAAGGTTTACATATATTTAATAATAAATAATAAAAGAACAAGACAATACTAAATATATATTCACAGTGACATCAGAGTTCAAAACCACAGGAAATATATAAAACAACATTGCAGGGGAGTCTCAAATAAAGAAAAAATATCAAAACTAAGCTTCACTATATTCTTGACTATATCTAATAGCATTACTAGTCCCTAGCTAGCTTACTTAATTACAGCAAGGCAGATATTGTGGTGAATGGTACTTGTCAGGTGCAAGACTGAATGCAGAATGCTCTGTTTCACTCAGAGACTTCTCAAAATAATATCTCAAATATTACTGTTGGGATAGCTTGCAGAATGACATCAATTCTTGTCACCTAACTTCTAGTTCCTAGGCCAAAACCCTCATTCCTGGCAGCTGTTAGCATTTAGCATTTACCTGTAAAAATAGTCATTCAAGGGCTTTTGCTGAGATCTTGGCAGATGCTGGAAGTCATAAATCAATCGCATTCCTTCATGCTTTCAGAGGTAGTAATTAGTTCTCTCCGAAGTC
Organism: Protopterus annectens; assembly: GCF_019279795.1. NCBI lineage: Eukaryota > Metazoa > Chordata > Ceratodontiformes > Protopteridae > Protopterus > Protopterus annectens. The sequence continues at coordinate 1,266,275,368 of NC_056729.1, read as the reverse complement.
AATACAGAAAGGTTCCTAGCCCAGACTCTGTGTCTCTAGCTGTATTGAAAACTGTCAGAGAGCCTCTATATGTTCTAGCCTGTAAATTAATTTAATTTCAGATATTTTTCTAAAGTTTGCTGGACTGACATTAACCTCCTATATTCCAGTTTCCACTGTTAAAATATATACATTTAAACAATTACAATAGTGTATGTGCATTTCTGTTCTCTTCCAGTAGGACACACTGTGGATACATTTTAAAAACAGCACTTTGCAAATACCTTTTCAGCACAAACATCTGTACAGAGCAGGTTGAGATACACAACATACAGTTCTAACAGATTTGCAACACCAGCATCTTGCATAACGTAGTTTGTTATTCGCAAATGACATATAATTATTTACAAAATTCCAGCGAGCTGTGCTGGCAGTATCTCCTTTTGTCACATAGAATACTTATATTTATTTGGTGACACTGTGGCTGTGCCTGAAAGCCTTGCTGCATTGGTCAAACACTAACATTTTTTATTAGTATTAATTTTACTCAGCATACTGGGTACCCTTTTAAGTGCCTTAGGGTAGCTGGCTTTGGAGTGTTCTAGTGGCAGTGGAACTACCTTATAGTATGGGTATAAAAGGTAAATCTGTGCCAGTCTTTCCCAAGAGTGTGTGTGTGTGTGTGTGTGTGTGTGTGTGTGTGTGTGTGTGTGTGTGTGTGTGTGTGTGTGTGTGTGTGTGAAAATCAAATCTCCAAGAATGTATGTGCCTCAGCTACTTGGAGCAGGGACACAGAGCACTGGTTTCACAGAGTGGGTAGTGGAGGACTTGGTATGGAACACTTTAGCTGAGGACTCAACTCTACAGCTGTGCCAGTGGGGAGTCTTACTGGGGGCCTGGATAGGGAGAGAGAAATCCAGCCCCCAGATTGAGTTTGTTCCTTCAATGATCTTAAGGAAAATTGTACTTGGTGCAGAGAGTTGCATCTGAAAATACTGTGTGTATCTATTTTTGTTCTAAGTGAACATCCCTCAGCAATGTCAGTGGTGAGGATTGAGGTTCCTTGATTACTGGCCAAGAGAAGGTATGCCACAGTTATATTTTGTACTATGCAGGGGCTTAGGCCTCAATGCTAGCTTAGTAGTGGGCATAAAACTTACGCATGAAAATTTCAATGTATGAAGCAGAGCCATCTAGCTGAGGAGAGTGCTTGAATTTCATCAAGTTATCAGCTATCCGGAGATTTTCCTTGGAGTAGTCTTTGAACAAGTTGCGATTTTGAGCTGACTCAAGTTTCACACCTAGAGTTACTGTTTTTGCATAATTGTCAGATCTGACCAGTGAACTGTAAAGAGTGGGCACTGAGCAGAGGATGGAGGGTCTATATTTGTGAGAGGCAGGTCTAAAATATTAGGGTCCCCCACAGGGATTTGGACTACTCAGTCTAAGGAGTTGGCATTAATGAAATCCTGGAATCTCTATATAAACTTGGTTTTGTAAGTTCCTCAATTAATGGAAAGACAGTTGAAGTCACCTAAAAGGATAGTGTTTGGTTCTATACTAAAGTATGTCAGTTTAAGATATGACACATTGTCTGTTGGTGTAATACTATGTGGTACTCGTTTTTTTTTAATCGTAAGAAGAATGTGGATGAGTTCTAGGTCATTGTCCTGTACTGAGTCTGTAAATGAAATGGTTTCTTAAGAAAACAGATAAGTCCCACCCAGCTACAACATCCAATTTATCATTGGGTCTAATGAAGTGATAGGTATTAAAACCTGGACCTGAGGGTGCTTTTGCTCTTCTGAAGCCATGTTTCAGTAACTAAACACTTCTCAGTTTTTTTAAGAGTTAGGAATGCCTGTAAGGAGTGTAACATTTTGTTTAAACTTGTAGCATAGGGAAGTGCTACTTTTACTGGTAATATTCTATTGATTTCATTGTGGTTGGCTTTGGGTGTAACTTGAGGAAATTTACTTTGTGATGCCCCAGCACTGGCCCAGTAATCAAGGAGCGTCAATCTTCACTACTGGCAACAGTGAGGGGCATACACATTGGGAGGATGACAAGTATACACACAGTAAAATGCAATTTCCCATACGAACACACAGAGATCACAATCAGTCTAGGGCTGGTTTCTGCCTCTTTTGTTATATCCCCAATAAGACTCCCCATTGGCACAGCTATATGGTTGAGATCTCAGCTGAGTGGCCAAGCCAAAACCTCCAGCACCCTCTTTGTCCAACCAGTGTTTTGTGTCCCTGCCCAAGTAGCTGACATACACACACTTTGAGATTTAAGTTATATATAAACACACACACACCTGGGAAAGGCTGGCACAAGTTTTCTACCTATGCCCCTTTCTGACCAGACTATAAGGTAGTTATCACTGCCACCAGCCAGCTCTTTATCAGTTGCTATAAGGCCCTGACAAAGGGTGTCCAATCCTGCTGTGTAATGTCACTATTATCCAAATGGTAGTTTTGACCAAGACTTGCAAGGCTATTTAGGAGTGGCCTGTACAGTTTCACCAACTACATATGCAAGTACTCTAGGAGCTTATATATGTCTCACAAATATCAGCCGCAAAGATAGAGTTAAATATATTTAATAATAAATAATAAAATAACAAGACAATACTCAGAAAACAAACACAGTTACTTCAGAGTTCAAAATCACAGGAAATATTTTAAAACAATATTGCAGGGCAGTCTCAAATAAATACAGAAACATCTAAATTAATCTTGACTATATTCCTATCTGTCTCTAAAAGAGATACTATGCCCTGAATCTTACTTGCAGCAAGTGCAGATGATGATGATGAGTTGATGTTTCCAGGTCAAAGACAAAATACAAAATGCACAGTCTCCCTCTGAGAGAGTTCTTAAGTTAATATCAAATAATTACAGAATTTAGCATCTCTGTGTGAGAAATACATATCTCTCAGAACTGTGCAACTGATAGGAAGTCTTAAAGCAATAAAACACTTTTTACATTTTAAACCTAGTGACTACATCTCTCTGAGACAATAGAAAAAAATTCTAACTCTAGACATCCTGTCTCCTTGCTGCATTGAAACTAACTTTTATAGCACATTGTAAAGCACTTAATTTCAGCTTATTTTCTTGATGTTTTGTAAGTTAATCTTCTATGTTCCAGCAGGGTATGTTTTGGTTACATTTTTGAAGCTCAGTACATAACATACAGTTCTGTATAAATCATATCATTATTTACAAATGACATAGAAAAATTTACAAAATTCCAGATAGCTGGGTTGGCAGTGTCACACCCCCCCCCCCACCCCAAAAAAAAAATTCAAGCTAGTTTGTCAAGTGCCTCTTGAGAAACATTGCTTGAGAGGGTTGAGCCTATCTGGGAATACTTTACCCCATTCCCTGTCTTGAGAGCCCATCTGTGTTGGAATTACTAACCCCACTGCAGTGTTACCCTGTCATATCATATGCTTGCAGCCCCAGGTTCCACCTTAGTAACTTGGTATTTTGCTGGTTAGCTCAATGTCTCCATTTTAGGGGATTGTGGTCTGTAACTACAGTAAATTTCCTTCCATACAGATAAGGCTAAAGTTTCTGCAGTGCCCACACTATGGCTAGGCATTCTTATTCTACAGCTGCATAGCATTCCTCCCTGGGTTGGAGGCTATGACTGAGATATACAACTGGGTGCTCTTCTCCCTCTAATGAAACCTGGCAAGTACAGCCCCCACCCCATGATTTGAAGCATACACCTGCACAACAAATTCTTTGCTGTAATCTGGACTGACTAACACAGGGGGTCCTCCCAAAGCTCTTTTAAGCTTCTGGAATGCCTGCTCACATGCTGGGGTCCATACTACCTTATCTGGCCAGTTTTTCCTTGTCAGGTCTGTGAGGGGAGCAGCTATGGTACTATAATTACAGACAAATTTCTGTAGTACCTCACTGTCTCTAAGAATGCCCTCACCTGCTTTTTGGTAACAGGGGCAGGCCAGGCCTGAATGGCTTCCACTTTGGCAGGTTCTGGCCTGATCTTACCACTCCCCACTCTATGTCCCAGGCCAGAGACCTCTGCCATACCCATCTGACCTTTGTGGGGCTTATTGGTCAACCCTGCCCTCTGTAGTCTGTCCAGCACCTCCCTGACATGCTGAAGGTGCTCTTGCCAGGAGTGCCTGTAGATGGCAATATCATCTAGGTAAGCAAGGGAAAAATCTCCTGCTCCTGCTAGGATATGATCTACTAGCCTCTCGAAAGTCACTGGGGCATTTTTCATCCCAAAGGGCATCTTCGTGAACTCATACAAGCCAAAAGGACTCACAAAGGCTGACCTCTTTTTAGCACTGGGAGTCAAGGGCATGTGCCAGTAACCCTTGGTAAGATCAGTAGTGGTGAGGTACTTAGCCCCACCCAGCTGCTCCAGGGCTTCATCTGTCCTCGGCATGGGGTAAGCATGTGACTATTTCATTTCCTGCAGTCCACACAGAACCTGGTGCTGCCATCCCTCTTTGGTATCAGAACCACTGTGGGAGCCCAGGGACTGCTTGACTCCTGGATTACCCTTAGTTCGAGCATTTCCTGTATCTCCTCCCTCAGAGTCTGCTTGCCTCTCTCAGGCACCTTATGAGGGGTCAGCTTAATAGGTCTTTTAGGTCCTATATCCACATGGTGCTGCACCAGGTGGGTGCACCCTGGTTTCCTAGTGAACATGCCCCCAAACTCCTGTAACATTTATTTATTTATTTACTGACATTTGTTAACTGGGAAAGTCCACTGGGTCAGGGGCCCATTTTCAGTGGTGGCCTGGGGAGAAAAGCTCTGCAATTAACAATAAAATAAGGATAAAAATAAAGAATAAGAATATAATCAGATGACATCAATTTTTAAAATAGCAAAACAGTAAGCAAAGTTAAATGCTATAACAAATAGAGATAGAGAAAAATTAAAACATTAATATAAAATATAAAACTTATTAATATGAATCTGAAACTTATATAAACATAGGTAGCTGTTGGTATTGTAGTACAAGCAATTGAGTTGTTTCTTTTGACATTACATGAAACAAATCAAAAGAACTAAAAATCATGGCACTTCATTGATGAAGAAAATGGTTGTAGCCATATATAGCAGTAATAGAGCTAATGCTGTCTGGGTAAAAAGTTATTTTGAGACTATTGAGATGGCTCAGATTTCTCAAACCTGGGGATGACTGCTGGGACATTGCTACCCTTTCCACTGAAGAGTCCGTCCGAGCCACACTGAGGAGATCAATCACCATATCCCCCTCAGACTCCTCCTGCCATCTACTGTAAATACTCAGCAAAAGGGCCTCCATATCATGGTAAGGTTTCATGTTAACAAGGTACAGTTTGTGCTTCTGCCTCCTGCCCAGCAGTTCTACCATGTAATTAACATCACCGACTTCCTTACCACTTTGTAGGGTCCCTCCCAAGCTGCCTGCAGCTTGTTGTGTCTGACAGGAATGAGAACCATTACCTGCTGCCATACAGCATACTCTCTAGCTCGAGCATTCCTGTCATACCAGACCTTTTTCTGCTGTTGGGCTTCTGACAGGTTCTCCGGGGTCAAGCCCATAAGTTCCCTGAGTCTTGTCCCAAGGTTTAGGACATATGCCACAATAGTTTCCTAGTGAGAGTCACACTCACCCTCCCACTCATCTCAAATCAAATCTAGAGGTCCCCTCACCCTATGCCCATACAGCAACTCAAAGGGTTAAAAACCTGTGGATTCCTGGGGAACCTTTCTGTAAGCAAAAAACAGATGGGGCAAATATTTGTCCCACTCCCTCTTGAACAATGGATGGGGCAAATATTTGTCCCACTCCCTCTTAACAGATGGGGCAAATATTTGTCCCACTCCCTCTTAAACTGGTCTGCAGTGCCAGTAGCATCATCTTGAATGTAGCGTTTAACCTCTGAACAAGACCAATAGAATGGAGATGGTAGGGGATGGTCTTTAAGTGCTTCACCGCACAGTACTTCCACAGACAAGCCAGCAGGTCTAACATGAAATTGACACCTCTGTCAGTCAGTATTTCTTTTGGGAAACCTACCCTGCTGAAAATATCTAACAGAACATTTGCCACCTTTTTGTCTTAATGGAGGACACAGCCACCACCTCTGGGTATCTGGTAGCACAATCTACTACCATTAGGATATATTTTTCCCTGTGGAACATGAGGTACTCAGAGGCCCCATAATATTTATAGCTACCCTCTGAAATGGCTCCTCAGTCACAGGCAAAGGCATCAAAGGAGCTTTCACCTTGATGCCTGCCTTGCCTACCTTTTGGCACTGCTCACAGGTCCTGCAGTACCCTGTTATATCTCTAGAAATCCCAGGCCAATAAAAGTTCTGCATGATATGTCTCATTGTATGTTTTATGCCCATATGACCTGCAAAGGGAATATCATGGGTTATGGCTAGAAGTGCCAGATGGTAGGCTCTGGGCAGTACCAACTGCTGTATTCTCTCACCCTCTAGCCCTCCCTCAGGGGTCTAATCTCTATACAGTAACACTTTGCCCCAGTATACAGATTCCCCCTTCCCTTGAGAATTAGGTGCCTCACTAGCTACCTCCCTGCAGATGATGATGAGTGGATCTTTTCAGGTCAAAGATAAAATACAAAATGCACAGTTCTTAAGTTAATATCAAATATTACTGCTGGGTCAGCTTGAATGACATCACTTTTTGTCACCTGACTTCAGTTCCCAGGTTAAACAGAAACTTAACAGAAAGCAACACCTCTGCGTGAGAAATACATATCTCTCAGACCTGTGCAGCTGCTAGGAAGTCATAAAGCAATAAAACATGTTTTACATTTTAACCCTAGTAACTACTTTTCTCTAAGACAATAGAAAAAAACTTCTAGCTCTAGACATCCTGTCTCCTTGCTGCATTGAAGCTAACTTTTATAGCACCTAGTAAAACACTTAATTTCATCTTATTTTCTTGAAGTTTTGTAAGTTAATCTTATATATTCCAGCAGGGTATGCTGTGTTTACATTCTTGAAGCTCAGTACATGACATACGGTTTTGTATAAATCATATCAATATTCACAAATGATGTAGAATTATTTACAAAATCCCATATAACTGGGCTGGCAGTATCACAGACTTTACCTAAAAATGGTATTATAGGGGAAGAAAAATTCTTATTCCATAAATGGAATCCAAGAGGTGCAGCATGCAGATCATCCCTACTGAAGAAGCTGGGGTGATTAACTGTCTTATTTCAGACTGATATATACATTTATCTTTATCCATATATCTAGCTATATCTATCTATCTATCTATCTATCTATCTATCTATCTATCTATCTATCTATCTATCTATCTATCTAGCTATCTAGCTATCTATCTATCTACACACACACACACACACACACACACACACATATATATATATATATATATATATATATATATATATATATATATAGATATAGATATATATATATATATATATATATATATATATATATAGGTCTACCTGAGATGGTCGACAGGCCATATGATCGACACTCATTTGGTCGACAATTAATTTAGTCAACAGACAGATTTGCCCCCCCTCCCCAATGTTGTGCGACCCTGGAGTTGATATATATAGTTAGGGGGGGTGTGGGGGGTGAAGCCCCCCACATAACATGCCTGTCGACCAAATGAATTGTCGACCAAATGAGTGTCGATCATATGGCCTGTCGACCATCTCAGGTAGACCCATATGTATATATATATATATATATATATATATATATATATATATATATATATACTGGATTCTCTTTAGAATAATGCCAGTACATCCGTACATCAACCAACAACTAAAGTCAATTATAATTTGTTTTTATTGTGGCAACATTCTCGTGATGGTAGATGTGGCTCAGTGCTAGTTTCACTCCCTTATCAGATGCATATTCAGAAAGTTCCATCACATCCCTCTTCATATCATTCAAGGAGGTCTATTTCCACTAAATGACTCACATGTGCACAATGACGTCATATGTATCTGTGGTGAAGGGACTTGAGGGCTTCAAAAGTATTACATATCTTGGCATCTGAGAGGCAACTAACATTTGATCTATGTTTGATCAGCTCAATGAATGGAGCATCTGTGTGTCTAGCTGAAGAGTCAGCTATAACTAGGACATTGCCCATCAAACTAGGTTGTTGTTTCTGTCTTAAAAGCTTCTGTGCAAATCTTGCTAATTTCTGTATTTTGTATAGTGCCAGAGCAAGTTGTATGTTGGATATAAGCTGTTGATACTGAGTTTCATTCAAGAGGTAAATTTTATGTTTTAGACTGATGCCTAGTCTTCAGAGTCCTAGGAGACTTTGATTAGTATTTTTAAATGGGATCAGCATGAGACAGCTTAGAGTTTGTAATCAGAGAATGTTTTGTAGGAGTGAATGTGTATAGCTGAAAGAGAGGGATGCCTTTATTTGAGTTATGTATTTACACTGCTTACAGATAGAGTTCTTTGGATTTAGTAGGGGTATCAGTGACCATGAGGAAGTTCACGTACTGCCTCAGGATTCCAAGTGCTATAAGGAGGGCAGTGTGTGTGTGTGTGTGTGTGTGTGTGTGTGTGTTTGCGTGTGTGCGTGTGTGCGTGTGTGCATGTGTGTGTGTGTTTTGACTCCCCATGAAGATCACAGATGCTAGATTTAAAAAGTGAGCATCTAAAGAGAGGCTTGGAATATATTACAGCTGTGGAAGTTAGTTGCTGATTCTGAAGGAGAGACTGTGGTTAATGAGATTTTGGTGGGTGAACACAACTGAATCTCAAAACTTGGTGGTACACTTGTTTTAACCTAGTCTTGCATGTGGAGCAGAGATCAGTGAAGAGATTAAGTGATAATAAAAGGCTGTGGAGAAGGTAAGTTGTGACAATGGCCAGTTATGCATGTTGAGTCAGGAAATGTCTTAGACAGTAGAGAGTGCTCAGCTTGGAGCTGCACTGCTGTTTTAGCTATTCTACATGCTGGCCAAATCTCATCAGTCAGAAGTGAGTTCAAACAGTCTGAAATTATTCATGGCTTTAGTGGAGATTAACTAGTGGCATTTAAAATAAACTGTGCAGTCAGCAGACTAAGATAGGCCACAATATTAAAGCAATATTTTGTGGGTTTTTAGGTGCATGCTTTTAAGTTTGTTTCACACTGTGTGACTCAATAGTTGTAAACTCTTTTTTTGAGTGCGTAGGTAATATTTGTGGTTGATTTCAAAGTAAGAACCAAAACATGTTTTGCTAATCTGCAGACCGAATGACAAATGCAGGAAAAAAATCAGTAGATAAAACATTAATAAATTTTATTAAAAGTAGATATCTAAGGACATTGCTTTTCAGAACATACAAGGATATAGGAAGACACAGTGAGACCTGGCTAAACCATTAGACTGATTATACATGTTCTGTTAAGAATAGAAAAAAATATTGGTTTGCCTTGATGAATGCTCTGAGAGGTCAAGAAAAATTGCTTTAGAACATTTATTATTAAACTTTTGAGGAAGAAAGTTATTAAAGGACAGAAGAACACATTTCCATTCACAATCCTAGCCCCAAACCATGTTGAGATGTTAACTTTGGGTTAGAGGAATAAATGTGATGTAGAAGTTGAATGAAAGACTTTTCAATATTGAAGTTAAAGTGGCAATGAGCCTATGCCAGCTGAGATCTGTTGATGGCTTACTTGTGTTAAGGGATATTATGACTCATGTTTTCCAAACCACTGTAACACAGCCTTTTCAGACTGGTTTGTTTGTTAAAACTGTAAAGGAAAAAGCAATAGCATTAATACTATTCTTAAAGTAGTAAAGTGGAATATTATCTCTAAGGAGAAAGATGATGTGCAAAGATTTTTGAGGAGTTTGTGCACTAGTGAAGAAGGACAAGATGAAGGTTCGAGATTCTATGACTGCAAAGTTTATGAGTGATAGGGTATTTCTGTTCTGCATAGGAATTTTGAAGATGGATTGAAGAGGTTGCTTGGCAAACATTGTGAAAATGGCAACAAAATGTTTCAGTTATGTTAAGCAGAGTGATAGAGTAATAGGGGTTAGTTTTGCTTTGCCTTTTATTAGGATAATAGCAAGTTGATCGAATTCAGAAAACCTTGTGGGATTGTGCATTTGTTTGCCTTATAGAGATGCACAGCGAGTACTTAAAACTGTGTATAATTAAAGATTAGACATTGTTACACAGATGTTGAGATCTGGTTAAAATGTTTTATTCCTGCATGTTGCTCCTTTGCTTCACTATATGCCTCTTAAATGAAGCACCCCCATTAGGGTCATTTGTGCTATATTTTTAATACAGATAGGGGCCATGTTGCTTGTCAGTAACTTTAGGAAGGTAGAGTTAAAATGCTGCATGGGTGACATCTATATTAAGGGATCTGAATGACTACCATATTTTTACTTTTATTGTGTAGTTAAATACTTGTGAGTTAAAGTTATATCTGTAATGTACTGGCTGATAACAGTGAGTGGCCGCTTCCTGAATTTTCTTTCTACGATGAAAATTGCAGCATACTTAATAATCTTGTCTGAACTGAGGCCTGCCACACAAAAGATTTCCAGCAAGCATCCTGTCAGCCATGATTTCTCTTCCAATGGATTAATTATCTTTGGTTGTTAATTGTGTAGCTGTGGGAAGGAGTCAAAATAACCAAGTATGTGTGGGTGAGACAGGATATCATCACTGCCCATACAAACCGTACTATTTCCTATTAATATAACTTCCTTATGATGTTGTCAATGATCTATGAAATAGTCTGCTCAGTGAAGTGCTTAAGAGCATCTTTTGGGAAGTTTATATATCAAATAATGATTTCCTTGGTTTAATTATTTTTAAGGAGTTTAGAAAGGGGTTGTTTGTGCTAGCTGGGGGAAATCGAGTGCTATGAGTGGTGAGGCTCAAGTGAGGATATCTTTAACAAGAAAGTCTACACCACCTGCTCTTTTTGTGCGTTTTATATTTTCTAAATTTTTTTTATCCCAATTGTACATTTTTTTATATTTGAGATATGTAATATCAACAAAGATTCAGAGAAGGCTAGTGCATCACACAAGGAGAACCTGTCAAGTAGCAGATGTGATTTGTTGCAGATGTTAAATGAGTTTGTTTGTGCAGGACTGCAGATATGTCCAGAATGAATCTGTTGGGGTGACAAAGAATGTTTTCCCAGTGCTGTACATCAGGTGTGGTGAATATCATTAGTTTTAACAATGAGATATAGTGGTTGCACGTACAGATACTTAGAGGAGTGATGGAAATGGGGGATTAGTGGTTTTCTGCCATATAATAATTTATTCTATATTTAGTTACTCTACAAAATTTGGAAGAAGTAACTAGAAGAGGAAAACTGTTGTCTTATGTTAAGTGGTAAGATTCTGTACTGGGTATTTGATTTTGATGTTACAGGGGAGTTTAGTTTTATTATATGTGGGTAAACAATTGTAATGTTCAATAGTCATTTGAAAGTGTGATAGATATTAAAAGTAGTAAGAGTAAATATACAAAAGTGAAGACGCTATTAAATGTTGATTGTTGAAATGGTTGTGGTATTAGGTTGTATGTGGCAATTGTGAAGATGCCTCTTTGTATGCAATCAGTGACTGGGTCATTGTTTTGTCAGTTTATGCAGAGGACTAAAGCTCTCAGCTTTATGCCCAGAGGGTATAGGGTTTTGTTCCTTACACCTTTGTTTGCCTACTTTGATCAAGTCACTTGTTAGGCACTGCTCTTGGATTGTCTCTGAAAAGGGGTAATTTGATTAATGGGCTTACCTGGTCAACAAATAGGTTTAAAAAGAAGTGTTTTAGTAGGAGGACATAATAAAGCAGCAATGGAGTGTGTAAAATGCAGGCTATAAGCAAATTTTTAGCGATAGATGGGGGTGTGACTAGGGTACCAACATAGTCTAAAAGCATGTGTCAAATGGGCTAATCGTACAATTTGCTATAACTGTATAAGGGCATAATTATTTGCTGAGCAGGATGGGTCATGGAAGAACATCAAAGAGGATTATCAATTTAGCACTCTTGTGTGAGTTTAGGTAACACACATTAGTTAAAAAATGGTCACAGAACAGAATGGAAGGATGAATGTTTTTCATTAAAATTTAATTAACAAGATAATCAGTAATTAGCAGAGATCAAGACACAAGCAAATTATTTTTTCCTTTCAAGTACAATGCAAAAAGACATAAACTGCTTGTATTGCTTTGTTAAATACATACACGACTTTGATGCATAGCAAATATCTGAATGGTTAGCAGATGATTAGTGAAAAAAATAATCATTTGCAGGCATACACAGCTTTAGTTAAGAGCAAACCAAAAATGTCATGAAGATATATAAAATGAAAAATAACTATTCCAATAGTTCTTCATAGGATCATAGGCTCATAGGAAGTAACTAGGCTACTGGGCCTGAGGCCCTTACAAGCCTAGCCAAGAATTTAGCCCAGATTCCAACAAGTCAGCACCCTATGTCACTGTCCAGCAAGGACACAGATGGAATCCCAGGGGTGTATTTTCTGTTTCCCATCCAGTTATCCAGGTTGTGCTTAAAAAGAGTTAATGAGGTACTCTGCTTTACGTGGAGAGGGAGTCTATTCCACAAAAGGGGGAGCCTCTGGGACACAAATCTGTCCCACCAACAAGTTCCTATTGATGTCACAGACCAGGTTGAGGTCGCACTTGCTGGTTAATTGAGTGGCGCTTGACTTGTGGATATCCAGCAGTCCCATCAGGGTGGAGTCTGAGATTGCTTTGTATGCCAGACAGAGGTCACCTCCGAGGAGTCTGTAGGAGACTGAGTAGAGGGACAGGGTTTTTAGCCTATCTTTGTAGGGTAGATGTTTGAGGCCTTGGATTCTCTGGGTGAGGAACCTCTATGGGCTCTCCAGCTGTTGCATGTGCTTTGCGAGGTACATGCCGAATGTGGCATTATACTCAATAATGGGTCTTATAAGGGAAGAATACAGGGATGTTATGACCACCTTGTCCCTGGATGAGATACTCTTATGAGGTGGGCCATGTAGAAAGCTTCTTGTACAATGGTGGCAATATGGTGGTCAAAAGTCAGTTTGCTATCAACCTGGGCGCCCAAGTCTGTCATGACTGATTTTGTGCTTAGGACCTTATTATCAATGTGATAAGTTGTAGGAATGTCACTCTCCATGAAAGGGATGATGATGCATTTTTTGGCATTCTGTTTGAGGCCATGTTTCTGGCACCAATCATTTGTTTGGGTAAGACCCTTTTGGAGGATGTCCACATCACTAAGGGAATTGATGACAACACACAGCTTGCAGTCATCTGCAAACTTGTCAGCCATAGCCCACTAGATTTGGCCTGCACCTCTCAGAAGTATATCCCAAACAGCTGAGGCCCCAAGACTGATCCCTGGTGTACACTGCTTGTTACAGGTCTACTACTTGAGGTGGCTTCCCCTATTTTGACTAGGTGGGTTCTATCAGTGAACCAGTTTGCTACTCATCTGGTAACATATGGATTGATGCCTAAGTGAGAGAGTTTATCTGTTATACCTGAGTGGGGAATGGTACAGGTTCAAAGGTAGGTACTGGGCTATTGGCCCTAGGGCCTATATAAGCCTAGCCAAAAAGGTACCCTGGCTTTCGCCATCCAAGAAAATTATTTTCCTGTGCCCCTGTCGAGCAGAGCCACAGAGGTGATCTGCGGGGTGAATTTCCTATTTCCCATCCAATCATCAAAAATTTTTCTTGAAGAGTGCTAATGAGAAGCTTTGTTTGATATAAATAGGTAGTTTGTTCCAGAGTATGGGAAGTCTCCGGGACAGGAATCTATCCCTCCAGCATGCTCTGTTTATTGTGATGACAAGGTTTAGGTCCCTAGAGCATGTATCTCAGATGGATTGGGATTTCTTTAAGTGGAGCATGTCCAACAGCTCTGGGTTTGACATAGCTTTGTATGTTAGGCAGAAATCACCTTTGAGTAGGTGATATGCAACAGAGTAAAGCTGGAGTTTTTTGAGACAGTCTGCGTAGGGCATCTGTTTGAGACCAGTAATCCTCTTTGTGAGGTATTTCTGCGGCCTTTCCAGTTGTTGCAGATGTCTTGTGTGGTACATAACAAAAGGGGGTTGTACTCTATAATGGGTCTAATGAGTGACAAGTAGACGGGAAAAATGACCTCTTCTTTTCCTGGATGAGAAAGCTTTTGTGATGAGGTGTGCCACGTAGAAGGATTTCCTGACTACTGTGGCAATGTGATTATCAAAGGAGAGACTACTGTCCACTTGTGTCCCAAGGTTTCTTACCACACTTTCGGTGTTAAGTAGACTAACACTTATGTGGCAGCTCATGGGTGCAGAGTTTTTACCAAAGGGGTGATAAGGCACTTTTTGGCATTCAGCTTGAGGCCATGGCTTTGACACCAGGCATCCATCTCAGTGAGGCTCTTTTGTAGGATGTCCACATTGTTAGAAGTTTCAATTATGGCTCCCAGTTTGCAGCCATCTGTGAACTTCATTAACCAAAGACCTTCTGTGTTAGCCTGTACTTCAGAAAAGTAGATACCAAACAGGAGAGGATCCAGGATGGAACCCTGTGGTACTACAGCTGTCACTGGTCTGAAGTCGAATTTGGAGTCTGCTACTTTCACAGTATGGGTTCTGTCAGTGAGCCAGTTGGCAACTCACCTTGTAACATAGGGATTTATACCTAGTTTAGTGAGTTTATCTATAATTCCAGAGTGGGGGATGGTGTCAAAAGCCTGGGGGAGATCTATATAGGCTGTGTGAACCACCTTACCCTCATCTACAGCTTTTTTAACTGCTTCAAAGAAGTCTATCAGGTTTAGGAGACATGATCTGCTTTTACAAACCCGAACTGGGTGGGATCCAGAGTTTGGAGATTACCAATGTCTTTGTTTATAAGTTCCATGATGATATGTTCCATGGCCTTGCAGACCAAGCTCGTTAGTCTAATGAGGTGATAGTTCCCGGGGTCCGTGGTGGCTCCCCCTTTGTGGAGTGGGATAACCGTCGGTGTGCACCATTCAGTGGGCACAAAGCCTGAGGTGAGGCTATGATTGAACATAGTGCTTAGGTGGGGTGCCAGTTCATTCTGTAGTTCATGTATAATGCAGCCTGGGATGTTGTCAGGTCCCATGGATGCTGTGTTTTTGGCTTTGGAGAGTGTGGGTTTTACCTGTGCATCTGTGATTACAGGAACTTTGCATTCTTCCGGTATAGAGATGAGCCCTTTAAGGGGTAAGAGGGGGGTAAATTTAGCACTGAACCTGTCTGCTAGGGTGTTGGCAATATCAATTGGTTCTGTATATTTAGTGCCATTGTGATGTAACTCAGAGCAGATATGAGTGTTGCCATTGAGATTCTTGACATAGCTATAGAATGCTTTGTGGTTGTCTTTAGAATCCGTGGCAATTTTGTTTTCGTAACTAGCTTTGGAGGATTTTATGAGGGATCTCAGTTTTTTACTGAGGCTGACCAGGGAGTTCCTCCAATCATGGGATTTTACTCTTTTTTGCAACAGTTTCTTTCTTCTGTTGTAGAGTTTGTTTATGGCAGGGGGACCACCAGATTGGCTTTCTTTTTTTTGGAGGATAGCATCTTGGTTCTGTTTGGGATAGCATGATCCATGCACTCGTGTAAGTGCTTATAAAGTACATTTGTGTAGGATTCAGCAGTCGTACCTCTATTGTCTGTCTGCATGGGTGTCGTGAAGTTTACCACTTCTGTCTTAAGAAGCGTGAAGTTGGGTTTGGAGAAATTTTTTACGTGGTTTCCCTAATGGGATGTGGGGGTGGGATGTGGATGTCTAGGTTGATTAGCTTGTTGTCTGATCTGACCAACGAGGAACTGACCTCTGATGTGGAATACCAGTCGCCCATGTTGGTAATGACCAGGTCTAGGATATTGCTGCCCCTGGTGGGAGTGTGAATAAGTTGAGCCAAGGCATTAGAATTTATGAATTCCAGAAAATGTGGAGCAAAAGAGTTGGTAAATGAGTAGTTTTTGAACCAAACAATAAAAAGAGCCAGCAACTGTGAACTCTGTGTAAGAGTTTAATAAACAAGAAAAACAAGAAATGACATGACAGACCATTTTTGGCTAAGGGGTTAGCCCAGCCTTCATCTGTGTAAAAGATTCGAAATAACTTGTTATCCTTATATATCATTATGAGCAATTAATGAAGTCGTGCAATTGGTGAGCTCATAAATATTCATTCAGACCACCTAATTTAACTATCCCCTTTTTTTCTTTTGCATTCAGCTTTGAGTGCCAACCAGTTTTGTTGTTTCTGTCAACTATTATTCTATCAATAATGATAAAATTAAATGTTGCAGTGGTGTGTTTTAAGGTATGTTTGAACAGAGCACTACTCATCCTTTTATGTTTGACGTCACTAAGGTGTTCAGAAATGCGTAGCCTAAGGGGTCTAGAAGTTTGTCCAATGTAGAATGCATGACAACTGCAGGTGGCAAGATATATCAGCCAATCTGTACTGCAGTTAGCAAAAAAACAATTTCAAATACCATCCCACAATTGCTGCTAGAAAATTGTTTGGACTTGAGCACCTTATTACAATGGCTACAATGGCCACAGGGCATACAACCACATAACTTGTCACCAGAGATAGTAGTTTGTATAGTATCCTTATATGTTAACTGATGGTGATGTTTGTAGTGGTTAAAGTAAGACCCCAAATTCCTCCCTTTTCTAAATGAAAAATGGAAAAGGTCAACTAAATGTTGTGATAAAAGATTATCAGCTAATAGAATGTTCCAATGTCTTCTAATGACATCAATGAGTCTATTGGTATTCCTGCCATATGTAGTGGTAAAACGGAGAGCAATTGTTTTGTGTTGTGACACCTTTTTGTATTTGAGAAGGTCATTTCTATCCAAGTTGGCAGCATAATTGCTAGCTGTATATAAATGACCCATACTGTAGCCTCTATCTTGGAACCTATGAATCAGGTATTTACGAAAAAACTCAAAAGAGTTATCATCTGAACATATACGTCTCATCCTAATGAATTGAGATTTAGGAATATTTTTGGAAATATGAGCAGAATGAAAGCTGGATGCATGGAGTAAGGCGTTATATTGTGGGTGTTTACGAAATACTTCAGTATGTAGAGTGTTGTTATAATTTCTGCTTACAAATGCATCCAAATAGGTGATCCTGTCATGATGGTAGTTAATCGTAAATTGTAAGTCCCACATGTTATCATTAAAATAACCTACAAATTCCATGAGGTATTCTACATCAGACCTCCACACCATCCAGCAATCATCCAGATATCTACGCCATGTGTCAATTGATTCCAAATAGATGTTGTGCATGACATCATAAATAATATGTTCCTCTATGTATGCCATGTACAAATCCACATATATAGGGGCAACCGATGCCCCCATTGCCGTGCTACACACCAGTAAATAACATTGCTTACCATAGAAAAAAAAATTCTTGGTGAGAACGCTTTCCATTAAACAGATGAGAAGAGTGTTGAATCCAGGTTTATATAAGCCTGATTTGTGTAACCAGTATTCAATGGCATCCAAGCCAGCCCAGTGTGGTATGTTGGTATACAAAGCACAAACATCTAATGTGCATAGTAACCAGTGATCCTCAATTTGCATTTCATTTATTATATCCAAGAATTCCATGGTTTCTTGAATTCTGGATCTCACCCATTTTAATAATGGTTTAAGATATTGTGTTAAGAATTCTGACAAAGGTTCTGTCAAAGAACCATTGCTGGCCACAACTGGTCTGCCCAGGGGATGTTGAGGGTCCTTATGAATCTTTGGTAGAAAATATATGTATTGACTGGTTGGATATGGAACTGTCAGGTGGTATTTAGCTTTTTCTATAATAATACCTTCCTGAACTGCTGATTCCAAAAATGTATCAAGTTGTTGTTTGAACATGAAAGACAGATCCAGAGACATTTTGGTATAATATCTGCCATCCTGAAGTTGTCTCTGAGCCTCATCGTCATATTGGACCCAGTTCATAACTACCACTGCACAACCTTTGCCTGCAGAAATGATCACCAAGTTCTTATTATTGCTGAGTTCCTGCAAAGTTTTCATATCGGTCTTTGAGAGATTGTTGGACCTAGTATGAGTCATAGCAGAATGAAAGTGTAGATCTTTGAGTACACTATTTTGAAAAAGGCTCACACTATGGTGCATCGGTGGAACAAAGGTGGATTTGTGGTATTTAAATGTATCCCCAGATTGATTATACAATGCAATTTGTGAGTCAGACAATGTTACATCAGAAATGTTTAATACATTAGTTTTCCAACATTGGTTTACTTGTTTGCCAAAAGTTCCATCAATCCCTCCATGCTCTTTATTTTTGCAATGTTTTCTGCCTGCCCTTTTATAGGGCTTATAGGGATGGTACTGTTACTGTGTTTAGGAGTGGGAGAATCCGGGGTCTACTGTGTATCTAAATCTCTGCCAGAAGATGAATCAGCCTCAGAGGAATCTGTGTAGGTGCTACATTTCCTGAGAATAGATTTGGGACATTTCCGTTTTGGAGTAATATTATTTTTGTTAGTCCCCCCATCAAATCTAACATGTCTGATGTAATTAAATGGGTGTCCTTTATCATAGTCTGTTTGATCCCTGTGGAACTTCTTGAGCTTCCTTACTTGAAAAAATATGAAGGTTTTGAGATTCAATGTCTGGCATTTAAAATTATTGAAAGCCTATATGGCCAAAGGTATCACTCCTAGAGGTCTCAGAGTTAAAATACAGCCACTAGTCAGTGAAATGGATGACCAGTTAACAAATGAATGGTTCATCATACAACAACAATGTTCTATGGGGTTTGTGGAAGTGTTAGCAAGATACTATGAATGTGTCATAGGTTCATAGGTAGGTAGTAGGCTATCGTCCCAAGGGCCTACATAAGCCTAGCCAACAAGGTTCCTAAGCTTACGCCACCCAAGAAAGTTATTTTCCTGTGCCACTGTCCAGCAGAGACACAGAAGTGATCCCTGGGGTGTATTTCCTATTTCCTATCCACTCATAAAGATTTTTCTTGAAGAGTGCTAATGAAGAACTTTGCTTGACATAGATGGCTAGCTTGTTCAGGAGTATAGGAAGTCTCTGGGACAGGAATCTATCCCTCCAGCGTGTCCTGGTTATTGTGATGACAAGGTTTAGGTCCCTAGAGCATGTAGCTCAGAGGGATTGGGATTTCTTTAGATGTAGCATGTCCAACAGCTCTGGGTTTGACATAGCTTTATATGCTAGGCAGAGATCACCTCGGAGTAGGCGATATGCTACGGAGTAAAGCTGGAGATTTTTGAGGTACTTCTGTGGCCTTTCCAACTGCTGCAGGTGTCTTGTGAGGTTCATTCCAAAAGAGGTGTTGTACTCTATAATGGGTCTAATGAGTGACGAGTAGAGGGGAACAATGGCCTTTTTTTTCCTGTATGACAACCCTTTTATGATGAGGTGTGCCACGTAGAAGGACTTCCTGACTACTGTAACGATGTGACTATCAAAGGAGAGACTACTGTCTACCTGGGTCCCAAGGTCTCTTATCATGCATTCGGTGTTAAGTAGATTACTGCCTATGTGGTAGTTCATGGGTACCGAGTTTTTACTAAAGGGGATGACACTGCACTTTTTGTCATTGAGCTTGAGGCCATGGCTCTGACATCAGGCATCTGTCTTAGTGAGGCCCTTCTGTAGGATGTCCACATCATTTGGGGCCTTGACTATGGCTCCTAGTTTGCAGTCATCTGCGAACTTTGTTAGCCAGAGGCATTCTGTGTTAGCATGTACTTCAGAGAAGTAGATTCCAAACAGGAGAGGTCCCAGGATGGAACCCTGTGGTACTCCACTTGTCACTGCTTTGAGGTCAGATTTGGAGTCTGCAACTTTTGCAGTGTGGGTTCTGTCAGTGAGCCAGTTGGCAACCCATCTTGTGACATTGGGATTTATACCTAGTTTAGTGAGTTTAGCTATAATTCCAGAATGGGGAATGGTGTTGAAAGCCTTGGCAAGGTCAAGATAGGCTGTGTGAACCACCTTACCCTCATCCACGGCTTTAGTGGCTGCCTCAAAGAAGTTGATCAGGTTCAGGAGGCAAGATCTGCCTTTCACAAACCTGAACTGGGTGGGATCCAGAGTTTGGAGGTTACCAATGTCTTTGTTTATGAGTTCCATGATGATACGTTTCATGGCCTTGCAGACCATGCTCGTCAGGCTAATAGGTCGATAGCTCCCGGGATCAGTGGTGGCTCCCCCTTTGTGGAGTGGGATAACTGTTGCTGTGTGCCATTCAGTGGGCACAAAGCCTGATGCGAGGCTATTATTGAACATGGTACTTAAGTGGGGAGCCAGTTTGTTCTGAAGTTTGTGCAAAACGTACCCCGGGATGTTGTCCAGTCCCATGAATGCTGTGTTTTTGGCTTTAGAGAGTGCAGCTTTTACCTGCATAGTTGTGATTACAGGGACTCTGCATTCTTCCTGTATAGATATGGGCCCTTTAGGGGGTGAGAGGGGGGTAAAGTTAGCACTGAACCTATCTGCCAGGATGTTGACAATATCAGTTGGTTCTGTAATTTTCGTGCCTTTGTGCTGTAACTCATAGCAGATCTGGGTGTTGCCATCTAGATTCTTGACATAGCTATATAATGCTTTGTGGTTGTCCTTGGATTTAGTGGCAATGTTATTTTCATAGCTAGCTTTGGAGGATCTTATAAGGGATCTCAGCTTCTTACTGTGGCTGACCAGGGAGCTCCTCCACTCATGGGATTGTACTCTCTTTTGCAACAGTTTCTTCCTTCTGTTGTACAGTTTGTTTATGGCAGGGGACCACCAGACTGGCTTCCATTTTTTGGAGGATAGCGTCTTGGTTCTGTTTGGGATAGCACGATCCATGTACTCATGTAAGTGCTTATAGAGTGCATTTGTGTAGAATTCAGCAGTTGTAACTGTATTGTCCATCTGCAAGGGTGTCATGAAGTTCCCCACTTCTGTCTTAAGAAGCATGAAGTTGGCTTTGGAGAAATTTTATACTGTGGTTTCCTTAATAGGGGTGGGGGTGGGATGTGGATATCAAGGGTGATAAGCTTATGGTCGGATTGGACCAACGAGGAGTTGACTTCAGGTGTGGAAAACCAGTCACTCATGTTGGTAATGACTAGGTCTAGGATATTGTTGGCCCTGGTGGGGGTGTGGATAAGTTGATCTAGGGCATTGGAGTTTATGAATTCCAGAAAGATTTGAGCTAAGGAGTTGGTACACGAGTAGTTTTCCCAGTTAATGGTGGGGTAGTTGAAGTCGCCCATTATTAGGGTGTTTGGTTGAACCCTAATATTTTCCAGTACATCAAGAAAAGAGGATTGGGAATCGTGGGGCATGGTGGAGGATCTGTAGCAAGCTACAATTTGGATTGCAGTTTTGCCCAGAGTTAGTTGCAGTTGGATAACCTCGGATGCATTATGCTGAGCAACTAGCCTGGAGGTGTGGATATCCTTAATGAATATGACCGTGAAATTACTAATGTTAGTAAATTATGCGAGGAAAGCAACCAATACATTGGCCAACCTTTTTACTCCACTCATTTAACTAAACTCAGCTCAGATTTATCAACTTTTGAGCAACAACTCAAGGATAGGAAGCACAAACATACTTTAAAACACACCACTGCAACATTTAATTTTATCATTATTGATAGAATAATAAGTGACAGGAACAACAAAACTGTTTGGCACTCAAAGTTGAATGCAAAAGAAAAAAGTGGATAGTTAAATTAGGTGGTTTGTTCCACCCAGGTCTGAATGAATATTTATGAGCTCACCAGTTGCACAACTTCATTAATTGTTCATAATGATATATAAGGACTACAAGTTATTTAGAATCTTTTACACGGATGAAGACTGGGCTAACCCCTTAGCCGAAACCTGTCTGTCATGTCATTTCTTGTTTTTCTTGTTTATTAAACTCTTGTACACAGTTCACAGTTGCTGGCTCTTTTTTATTGTTTGGTTCAAGTTTTACTGAGCCATGCATCAACCTCCGTGCAGGGAACCATTTTTCAAATGAGTAGTTTTCCCAGTCAATGGTGGGGTAGTTGAAATCACTCATTATTAGTGTGTTGGGTTGTACCCTAATTTTTTTCCAGTGTATCAAGAAATGAGGAGTAGGAATCCTGGGGTGGGGGATCTGTAGCAAGTTACAATTTGGATTGCGGTCTTGCCCAGAGTTAGTTGCACTTGGATAATCTTGGATGCATTATGCTGAGCAACTAGCCTGCAGGTGTGGATATCCTTAATGAATATGGACACACCTCTGCCTTTAGTGTTTCGGTCCAGGTTAGGTGGCCGAAAGGTGTGGTATAAATTATAGCCTGGTAATGTAGGGGTGCTCTCTGGAGCCTTGAACCAGGTCTCTGTCACTGCACAGATGTCGATGTTCTCCATTTTAAGGAGTGCCTCGAGTGAATGCATTCTGAGGTTTAGACTTCTAGGATAGAGTAGCATTACCTTAAGATTTTGCTTGCTTGTACCTGTTATGGTGGTGAATTTGTCATTTGAACCTTGCCAAAAAAAGGCACTATAGGGGTGGCAACTGCCTTAGCCAGTATCCAGAATCCCAAAGGCAATAGGTGAAAGCCATCTCTGACAAAGCATCATGGTCTGTCGATCATGTCATCCCAGGCAGACAGATACTGGATCCCATTAGAATGACACCAGAAGCTTAGCCAATTGTTGAAGTCAATAATTTTATCCTTGTACTGTGGTATCATTCTGGGTGATTGCAGGATGCTACTCAGGGCTAGGGTCATACCTGACTGGGCTACAAGACTGGAGAGCTCCTCCATGTCTCTTTTCATGTAGTCCAGGGAGGTACATCTCAGGTCATTCACACCAACATGGACAATGGCAGAGTCATATTTGTACTTGTTGTGGTGTGACCTGAGTGTGTGCATTATGTGGTGGATCCTGTCACATGACAGGCAGCTGACAGTAACTTTCTCCTTGTTTACCCTAGTGAGTTGAACATATGTGTGCCTGACTATAGAGTCACCTATGACTAGAGTGTTGGGTACGTTGTTATGCCTTATGGGCTGTGGTTGAGTGGCACACTGAGTTTGTGGGCCATGTGTCATTTGGGTTGTGTTGAGGGGTGGAGGTTGCTTGCGTTTCTGCTTTGGAGGTCTCTGTTGTTTGAGAAGATTTTTATTGAGAGCCTCCATGAATGTAAGTGTGTGTTTTGTGTTGCTATGTGTGTGTTTTGGTGGTGTAGGTTTTGAGGAACTATGTGATGAGTGTGGTGTGGTGCAAGTGTTTACCTTTCTCCTCTTGACTGTGTAGTCCAGTCTTGGGTGAAGAGAGCTTTGCTTCCAGTTTAGTCAAAGGCTTTGGCCAGGTCAAGGTAGGTGGTGTGCACTATCTTCCCCTCATCTACGGCCTTGGTGACTGTCTCAAAGAAGTTTACCACATTTAACAGGCGTGATCTCCCCCTGACAAAACCAAACTGTATGGGATCAAGTGTCTGGAGGTTGCAAATGTCCTTGTTAATGTCCTTTGAAGGCTGTGGAAGCCGAGGTACCAGAATAAACCTGTGTGCATCTAGTTCCTGCTCTCCTTTTTGGTGGTTTTCGTGGACTGTTTGGTTTTATTTGAGTGGTGTTGTTTTTCTTGTTAATAAGGCCCAGATAATCCACTCCATAGCCTTGCAGATCAAGCTAGTTAAGCTGATGGGTCCATAATTTCCTGGATTAGTGGATGCTCCACCTTTGTGCAAGGGAATGACAGTAGCTATCCTCCACTCGGCTGGGATGAAGCTGTTATCCAGGCTTTGGTTGAATAGGGTGCCTAATGGTGCTGCAAGTTCCTGCCTGAATTCATGTAGGATGCAGTCTGGGATGTTATTAGGTCCCATGGAGGCTGTATTTTGTGCCTTAGAGAGGGCAGTGATAATTTGCTCCCTTTAGATAAGGGAGGGGGTCAGGTACTGGGGATGCCCTGTTTTACTGATGGGAGGGACAGAGGAGTGAAGTTTTCACTGAACTGTCTGCCAGCAGGTTGGCTGTATTTACTGTGTTTGTGTATGTGGTGTCCTTGACCACCATTTCTGAGCAGATCTGAGTGCTTCCCCTGAGATTGCAGACATATGTGAAGAAGGCCTTATGATTGTCTTTAGTAGATGTGACCAGTTTGGACTCAAAGTTTGCTTTGGAGGATTTCACTAGTGCTCTTATTTGGTTGTTCAGGCTAAGGAGAGATTGCATCCAATTAGGCACCTGCTCCTTCTTGGTCCTGGATAGCAATGTTTTCCTTTTATTATAAAGTCCTGGACAGCCATTTTTTTCCTTTTATTATAGGGTTTGGCTTTATTGGCCTGAAATTGTCCATTAAACAACTTAAAAAGACAAAGGTCATGGGCATTCAGAATCACTATACAGCTGAAACAGCTGATGTTCATAAGGGTCATTTGTATATATCTCATGTGCCTCTGATACAAGAGGTTTGAGAAGTCACTCAGTGGAAGTTCTAGCTTGGCTGGAGTTTTCATTTAGTTTTTACTGATTGCTTTTTCTGTGTGACTTTCTCACTCATTGTTTTAGTTTATTATAGAGTTTATTTATTGAAGATGTCCACCAGACAGGTTTACTCTTCCTTGAGGAGGAGGATTTTATCCTGTCTGGTATTCCTGATTCCATGCAGCTATATAAATGCTCATATAGTACTTTGTTGCATGTTTGGACATATGTACCAGTTATTATGGAGTGGGAGGGGGCTGTGAAGCTGTTTATACCTTCCCTCAGGAGGTTGTAATCAGCTTTGGAGAAGTTTTTTTGTTTGACCCAAGCTGGGGGTGGGGGGTGGGGGAGAGGGTCTATATCATGAAATCGAATGTTGTGAACGCCGAATACTGGAAGGCCGAACTTAGTAGCTCGAAAGTTGGGAATGTCGAAGCTGCGGAAACCCAAATTCTTTCCCAAAGAAAGAATTCAGTTGGCCGTTTCTGCGGCTTCAGCATTTTCGGACCGGGTCAAGTTAAGTGTATGAATGGGTAGTGACGGACTTTAGGGTTAGGGCGCGGATCAAGTAAGTGTGAGATAGTGATGGACTTTAGGGTTAGGGCACGGCTCAGGTAAGTGTGCGGTAGTGATGGACTTTAGAGTTAGGGCATGGGTCAGGTAAGTGTGCGGTAGTGATGGACTTTAGGGTTAGGGTGCGGGTCAGGTAAGTGTGTGGTAGTGACGGACTTTAGGGTTAGGACGCGGGTCAGGTAAGTGTGTGGTAGTGATGGACTTTAGGGTTAGGGCAGGTCAGGTAAGTGTGCGGTAGTGACGGACTTTGGGGTTAGGGCTCGGTTAAGGATAGTGCATAGATAGTGGTGTATGTTAGGTTTAGTATAGGTTTTGAAGGTGTTTGGTGTGATTGTGTTATGTGTGTGTTTTTCGGAACAGCAAATCTTTTCCCTGGGAAAAAAATTGCTGTTTTGAAGTGTCGATGTTATCCGAATTCGATCTTCCAAATTCAAACTTATGGTGTTCGACATTTTGGAAGTTCGATTTCGTGATATAGACCCTGGGGGAGATGGTGACTTCAGTGAAAAAATAGCCCACAGAGCATGAATGTTCTGAAAAAATGACTTTCACTGTCACTTTTTCTTCTCTTAGAGGATGATGACAGCATTCAGATACATATCTATGGGAAAAAGAACCAAAAGAGAAATAAGGTAAGTTGACCAGCTTCCCTCTATGTTTAGACGGATTTTCTAAAGCATTCTGAAGTAACACTCTTTTTGAAAAGATATACATATTATTCCAGAATTAACCTCACAATCAAAAGGTCCCCATTGAAAAGCAACAGCTACCATTTTAAACTACCTGACAAGACATTGTGTGCTGATAAACACAATGCAGCCTCATTGCTTAACCCAAATAAGCCATATGAATGATCAGTGTACCCTTGCAAAAATAAATGCACATCTGCTGAGCACATTGCTACTGTTGCATTAGGTTTTCTCATACAAGCTTCCATGTGGTCATTTCACCTGGGAAAATCTCTTGTATGCTGAAAAACTGAACCACTCAAATTAACACATGATCAGTGCAGTCACAAAATCTGAAAAGAAAGTGCAGGTCAAAAAATTCAATTACTATTTCGCTGTAGCCCAATAAGATCACAGTAAGAAGAGCTGAACATACCACCATTTGATAATTCCATTACTGTTACAGTGCAGGAAAAAAATAATATTGTTATAGGTAAAAAAAATGAATAACATTGCAAGCATAAAAAGTGACTAGCCACGCAAGTAGAAAAAAATGAATATCACCACAGGCAAAACACCATCAATAACTCATCACAACTGCAACATATCCAGGGATTCAGAAACACTATGTCTGCAATCCCTGCCAAAGCAACACTGTTTACTCAGTATAGGAAACAGACTCTGAGGCTCATTACAGACATTTGGCCAGGCCAGTTTGTGTGATAAGCAGATCCTCACAGTTACCACAGCATGGACCAGTGGGAAGATTGAAACAACACGATGTATGGACCTATACCATTCCTGAAATGGTCACATTTTCATTTTATCAGTGTACATGTGCAATAATGTGTAATGAAACAAAAATACCACCCCGACAGGATTTGAACCCATTTCTGTGTTCAGTGATATTGTTGTACAGACAGTATCTGCTAGGTGAGCTCTTGTGTGAGTTGTACTGAAGGGGTTAGGGAAATGCACATATGGGGAATGTTACCCAACAGCAAAACTGAAGCAGCAATCATAAGATAGGCTCCAAGAGAACTGAGTCCAGGGCTTACTCTGTGACTCCCTCCTAAACACAACATTGACTAAGTGAGCTCTTGCAGGAACCATTGCAAAGGGTTTAGGGAAACACATGTGGAGAATGTTACCCAAAAAGAGAAAGGAAACAGTGGGCAAAAGCCGGGTACAAGAGAACTGGACCTAGCAATTATTCTGAGATTCTTTTCTAAAAACTGTATTAGCTAAGTGATCTATTTCAGGAACCCTACTGCAGGGGGGTCAGAGAAACACATATATCGGAAGAAGAAAAGGAAAATAAAGAATATAACCACAATGGGAGTGGAACACTGAACTCTGTACTTTAATAGTTTACCAAAGAGGTCACTTAGGTGCTGAGCCATGGCAGCAGTCAGAACAAAGGCGTCTACTTTACTCCCTTTCATATCTGACAACCTTTGTACAATGATGCTCACCTCATTTGCATGACTATTGGCAATATCTGTAACATATGACATAGATCAGACTTCATTTTCAGTATACAATAAGAAGTGCCATTTCTCCTTGGTTAGACAAGGACAGTAAGGGCAACCTATGACCACAAAAGGATGATTGTTTTGTAAGCCTTTTTGAGCATATCTGTTGAGTGTTTATGTATTTTTGACCAGTTTAAAGCTGGATATAAAAATAAGAATCAAGCAGAGGAATGACCCGAAGGTAAGCAAATAAGGAAGGAGCAGGACCGAGGTGAGGTAGAAGGGATGATCTATGTTTTTGTTGTACAGGTGTCCGTATGTTTTAAAAGAAGGAAAAACTGAGGAAAAAGTAAGGGAAGTAAGAGGAGGGTAAGAGGGGTGGGTTAGGTAACAGTGAAGGAGAGGCAAGACTAAGTGTGTGGGGTAATACAATGAGGGAGACAGGACAAAAAAGCAGAAGGAGACATCAGGTAAACAAAGAGAAGGCAATGGTGAGAGGAGGATTGTTGCACCGACAGATGTGGGCATGGACACAAAAAGGGAGGGGAATGCCTGGTTGGAGGATAGGATTGGGTATTCACAGATGCAG
Source organism: Protopterus annectens (assembly GCF_019279795.1). Taxonomy (NCBI): domain Eukaryota; kingdom Metazoa; phylum Chordata; order Ceratodontiformes; family Protopteridae; genus Protopterus; species Protopterus annectens. Next base: position 1,266,247,529 of record NC_056729.1, on the reverse strand, counting down.
TTGTTTTCTGTCAGCTGAGACACAGTTGCAGATTATCCATCAACATGGGTACTGTCACCACTGGGTCCTAGCTCAGAAGTTGTAGCCAGTGTTAGGCAGGGACATGACTAAATGAGACACTGGAGCATGGTCTGCATGTGGCTGATGTGGGTTTGCATCCTCCTGTCAATGTAATTCCCAACAATGTTTACCATTTCTCAATGGATGACAAAGGGGTCACCTCCACTCACACTGCTACAGGTAGGTACCACTGTACCACACTCTGGTGTAGGGCTACCTGATGCAGGTGTTAGAAGTAGGACAGGAGGAGTGGATATCTCTTAGATGCTTTAGCTAGGGGTGGTGGGGGTGGTGGCATTCTTGCTGTCACCTTTGGGGTATGACAGGCCTTGGCTATGGGTTGATTTCAGGTTGTTGTGCTCCTGCATTTAATAGTAAAACAAATGGAGAGGAACAAAAATAATAAACCAAAGAAGTATATGCTAGAGAAAGGATAGTGACAAAGAGGGTGAGGAAAGAGATACAAACACAGTGAAAACTGTATTCAACCTATTGCTGCTAGTGATACTGTTAAATAGAATACACTTTACAAAGCATTAAATAATCATGGATTCCAGACGCCTTTCTTACAGGTATTTGTTATCTCTCTCTCTCTCTGTCTCTCTATATAAATACATATAAAAATAGTATATATATATATATATATATATATATATATATATATATATATATACACATATATATCTACAGTATCTATATAGGTAGATAAATATGTGTGTGTAAAATATTCTATTTTTATTTATTTTTAACTCGTGTCCAAAATTAACATGTAAGTTCAACCTTTGACAAATATGTATCATAAGTACACAGACTTCTGAATATATAAAATTCAGAGCATGACACTAAAGATTTCCTAAGTACGATAAAATGTAAAATAGCTGTTGTATAATAAGAGAAAGATAAACAAAAACACATAACATAAGTATATGCACTATGTACATATAGTGCAACAAAAAACATAGTTATCAGTTATGAATTTCCAATAACTATTAATTTTTAAGACAACCTAACAAAGCCATTCAAATACATATCTGTGTTGTGTAAGTGTGGTATGATATTATTTTATTTGTATTTGTGTTACATCTTTAAATTTTTCAGCCTTAATCTCTTAAAATATGGTCAAGAAGGAGACTCCAGTATGTTAGCTAATATAATTTCTTATTTTGATTATTTGTAATTAGTTTATGAGAAGATATATACTTAATTGCCATGTTTTTAAAGCCATTCCAGAACATTTGTCTACGGTCTAACCAATTTTCTGTGATATATATTTTGACTAAAGCAAAAAGTGTAATTAAAATATGCAATTTTTGTATTGACAATGTACTTGAGTTAATGTTAAGTATTGCAATTCTGAAGAGACTGTTGTTTTCTCATAGCCCATCTTTTCTAATCTCACTCTAAGGGAAAACCATAATTTGCAGGAACAATTGCAACTCCAGAAATATGTAATAAGTCAGCATTTGGTACTAAACAGGATGAGCATTTAGGGGGGCTCTCAAGTTTGTAGTGATTTAATTTATCTGGGGTTAAGTAGGCATTATTATTAATCATTAATTGTGTACACATATATAAAAGGTGTAAGTTTGAGAGTATTTTTGATAGCTTGAAATTTTTGTTCCACAGAATATTTTTTGGTGTTAGTATACACCAGGGATGATTGATATTTAATGTTAGTTATCAATTTATATATATTTGACAACATTTTACTTTTAATAATGAGTTTCTGTACTATATCAAATAGGCTTATTTCATCTTTGTTGAAGTCCAAGTTTTTCCTTAAAGAGCACACAAATTCTCTTAATTACAGTAATATTATTGTGTATTTTTTGTTAAGATTATTAAGGGTTCTAATCTCCATGATAGGTTTCACTGCATATTTTATTAGATCCCACATATTCCAATGTCTAATTTTTGAGTAGTTATCTAAGGTAATCATTTTTGTTCGTCATAGTATTTGGATTAAGGTGTATTGGCTGGAACAAAATTAGGGAATTAGTTTTACTGAACTCAAAAGCTTTTGGGATACAAGTATTTTATTTTCAAGCAAGGTATGTATTTTTATCTGTTTGAGATTTTCTTGTTTAATAAAGGGAAGGGCTTTAGGATTTATTTTAAGTTTAAAGGTATAATCATACCATATTTTAATCCATATTGGGGACCATTCCCAGCAACTTGCAGAATCCTGCTAGAACAGATAATGTCATAATATAACCATTTTCTTTAGGACATATTAATTTTTGATAGCTAATTCTGGTATTTTTATGGTACCAAAGATATTTTGATAGTGTCATTACAATTTTTTGAGGAATTTTTTTAGGACTATTACATTTGTTGCATTAAACTGGTATAATACTTTGGGGAGTATATTCATTTTTATGACTGCCACTTTTGAAAAAAATGGCAGAGTAATTTTACTCCATCTTTGAATATCTTTTTGTACATTTGTTCATGTTTTATACAAATTCATTTGTAGTAATTAATTGTAGTTGTTATTAAAGTTTATACCTTAATATTTTAAACTATAGCTTATTTTTATATTTGTTTCTGGAAAGCACTTATGGCCGAGTGCATTTATTGCAAAGATAAGAAATTTAGTCTATTTTATTTTGTAGTTTGATATTCCAGAGAATTTGTTTATAGTTAAGATATATTTATTTAGGTCTGTATTAGGAAGTTCCAAGTATATGTTCAAGTTGTGAGCGAATGCGGTTAAAGTTAGTTTAGTATTTATTATTGGTATATGATGGTATATTTTTTACTTAAATATATGAAGAGGGGTTCTATATACAGGTTAACAGATATGGGGATAAGGGGTTCCTTGTCTGGCTCCATTTGACATTTTTATTAGTTCTGAATTTGTTTTATTTATATAGAGAGTCGTATGGGAATTTTTATATAGTAACTGAATAATTTCTACATATTTCTTCAGTATGTTATAACAGGATAGTACCTTAAATAACAATGTTAAGTTCACCCTATCAAAAGCTTTAATCACGCCAAGTACCAACACATAACTAGGATTTTTCTCTTGTTTGATGAGTTGAATTGCTGCATCTAGTGTAAGAGTATTATCCTAAGTTTTTTTCTGTTAATCATAAACCCTGATTGTTCTGGAGATATTATATAGGGTACAATCTTTTTCAGTCTCTCTGCTAATAATGCTGCATAGATTTTAATATTGAGGTTAATAAGGGTTATTAGTCTATAGTTTAATTGTTTTTTCTTATCCGAGTTATTTTTTAAGATAAAGATTTTGTTTGAGTTGTTTAAGTCTAGAAAAGTAATATCTTGCTCTCTTACGTAATTATATACTTTAATAGGATTTGTATTGATATCTGATGAAATACTTTCTAAAATTCAGATATAAAGCCATCGGGTCCTTGAGACTTACCATTCTTTAATTTGTTTCTTACCTTTAAAATTTCCTGGGTTATAAAGGGTGCCACCAGTATTTCCTGTTGCTTGTCACTGATTTTAGGAAAAATGTCATTTACAATCTATTCACTTTCTGATTCTGAATATATTAATTCATGCGGATCATATATTTGGAAGTAAATACTTTCAAATGTTTCAATTATGCTTGCCATCTTATAACATGATTTATGTAAATAGAATATTTCTGGGATTGTTGGGACTTTTTCAGTAACATTTATTACCCTTGATAACATTTTAGATGGTGTTTGTACCCACTCTGAGTATCTAGCTACTGCCCTCATTTCAGGCAATGAATTTTGCTGTGTGTGTAATTAGTAAAGTCCCTTTTGTAGACTACTCATGAGTGATTCAAGTTCCAGGCTATTTTTATTTTGGATTTGCTTTTCTATTGTGTTAATTCTATCAGTTAACTGTTTTATTTTTCTTTTGATGCTGTTTTTATAAAAAATCAGAATTCCCCTGATTCTAGTTTTAGTGGCCGCCCATTGAGTATCATAAGGTATATTTCTTTTATGAAAGTTTTCCTTTAGTTCTTTCAAAATAGTCTTTATTTCTTATTGTAACTCCTTTTTTTGAAGTAAGTTCATAGGTTCATAGGTTGGTACCAGGCTATCAGCCCTAAGGCCTATGCAAGCCTAGCTATAACAATTCCCTGGAAATTTCTTCCCACAATATTTACTTCTCTGGGCCCCTGTCTATCAGGGCAACTGACATGATCCCTGGGGTGAATTTCCTATCTTCCATCCAATCATCAAGGTTCCTTTTGAAGAGGGCCAATGAGGTGCTCTGCTTGACATGTATGGGCAGTCTATTCCAGAGTATGGGGAGTCTCTGGGTCAGGAACCTATCCATCCAGCATGTTTTGTTCATTGTGATGATAAGGTTTAAATCCCTGAAGCGTGTGGCTCTGAGGGATTGGGATTTCTTTAAGTGGAGCATGTCCAACAGCTCAGGGTTTGATATGGCCTTGTATGTTAAGCAGAGATCGCCTCTGAGTAGACGATATGCCACAGAGTATAGCTGGAGTTTTTTTAGACGGTCAGCATATGGCATCTGCTTTAGGCCTGTGATTCTTTTAGTGAGGTATTTCTGTGGCCTTTCCAGCTGTTGCAGATGTCTTGTGAGGTACATACCAAATGGGGCATTATACTCTATAATGGGTCTAATGAGGGATGAGGACAGTGGGACAATGACCTCTTTTTTTCTGGATGAAAAGCCCTTAGTGATGAGGTGTGCTATATAGAAGGATTTTCTGACTGTTGTGGCGATGTGGTTATCGAAAGTGAGACCACTGTCCACCTGTGTCCCTAAGACTCTCATCACAGTTTTGATGTTTAGTGTCCTGCCACCTATGTGGTAGTTCATGGGTACATGTTTTTTTCCAAAGGGGATAGCTATACATTTCTTGGCATTAAGCTTGAGCCCATGGCTCTGGCACCAGGCATCTGTTTCTGTAAGGCCTTTTTGTAGAATATCCACATCATTTGGGGATTCAGTAATGGCTCCCAGTTTGCAGTCATCTGCAAACTTTGTTAGCCAGAGTCCCTTAGTGTTGGCCTGTACTTCAGAGAAGTCGATGCCAAACAAGAGTGGTTCCAGGACTGAACCCTGAGGTACTCCACTTGTCACTTGTCTGGAGCTGGATTTGGAGTCGGCTACTTTTACAGTCTGGGTTCTGTCAGTAAGCCAGTTGGCAACCCATCGAGTGACGTAGGGATTTATGCCCAGCTTAGTAAGTTTATCTATGATTCCAGAGTGGGGGATGGTGTCAAAGGCCTTGGAGAGGTCCAGATAGGCTGTGTGGACCGCCTTACCCTCGTATACAGCTCTGGAGACTGATTCGAAGAAGTCAATCAGATTCAGGAGCCAAGATCGGCCCTTCACAAACCCAAACTAGGTGGGGTCCAGTGTTTGAAGGTTGCCAATGTCTTTTTTTGTAAGTTCCATGATAATGCTTTCCATGCCCTTGCAGATCAGGCTTGTCAAACTGATGGGACGGTAGTTCCTGGGATCCAAGGCGCATCCTCCCTTGTGGAGCAGGAAAACTGTAGCTGTGCGCCACTCAGTGGGCACGAAACCTGAGGTGAGGCTATGATTAAACATGACACTTAGGTGGGGTGCCAGTTCATTTTGTAGTTCATGTAGTACACAGCCTGGGATGTCATCTGGTCCCATGTATGCTGTATTCTTAGCTTTGGAGAGTGCTGTTTCTACCTGTGTGGCTGTGATTATCAGAATTTGGCAATCTTTTGGTATTGAGATGGGCCCTTTAGGGGGTGAGAGGGGGGTGAAGTTGGCACTAAATCGATCTGCCAGGATATTGGCAATATCCTTGGGATCAGTATATTTAATGCCATTCTGTTGTAGCTCAGAGCAGATCTGAGCATTGCCATTTAGATTCTTGACATAACTATAGAATGCCTTATGGTTGTCTTTGGAATCTTTGTCAATTTTATTTTCATAACTAGCTTTTGAGGATTTTATGAGGGATCTCAGCTTCTTACTGAGGCTGGTGAGGGAGTTTTTTGCATCCTGGGATTTTCCTCTTTTCTGCAACAGTTTCTTCCTTCTGTTGTATAGTTTGTTTATAGCAGGGGACCACCAGATTAGCTTCCTTTTTTTGGAGAAGAGCATCTTGGTTCTATTTAGGATGGCACGATTCATGCACAAGTGGATGTGCTCATACAGTGCCTTAGTGTAGGACTCTGCAGTCGAACTTCAAAATCCCATCTGCATGGGTGTTGTGAAGTTTGTCACGTCTGACTTCAGTAGCATGAAGTTGGCTTTGGAGAAGTTTTTTAAGGAGGTTTCCTTACTGGGGGGTGGGATGTGGATGTCAAGGGTGATTTGCTTATGGTCAGACCTGACCAATGAGGGGGTGACCAGTGGTGTGGAGCATCTATCTCCCATGTTGGTAATGACCAGGTCTAGGATATTGGAGCCCCTGGTGGGACAATGGATTAGTTGATCCAAGGCATTGGAATTTATGAATTCCAAGAACCGTTGGGAAAAGGATTTGGTACCCAAGTAGTTTTCCCAATTAATGGCAGGGTAGCTGAAATCACCCAGTATTAGGGTGTTTGGTTGTATCTTAATATTTTCCAGTATGTTTAGTAAGGTGCAGTGAGAATCTTGGGGTATGGTGGGGGATATGTAGCAAGCTACAATTTGGATTGCAGTCTTACCTAGTGTTAGTTGCACCTGGAGAATTTCAGATGCATTGTGTTGGGCAACTAGCTTGGAGGTGTGAATATCCTTGGTGAATATGGACACTCCTCCACCTTTAGTGTTTTGGTCGTGGTTTTGTGGCTGAAAAGTGTGGTAAGAATTGTAGCCTGGTATTGCAGGGAGGGGCTCTCTGGAGCCTTGAACCAGGTCTCAGTCACTGCACAGATATCGATGTTGTCCATTTTTAGGAGTGCCTCGAAAGAGTGCATTTTGAGGTTTAGACTTTTAGCATTGAGTAGCATTACCTTCAGATTTTGCATGCTTGTATCTGTTACAGTGGTGGTTTTATCCTTCGAACCTTGTCTAAAAAAGGCACTATAGGGGTGGCAAGAGCTTTAGCCAGTAACCTGAATCCCAGGGGTAACAGGTGCAGACCATCTCTGGCAAAGCATCATGGTTTGTCGATCATGTCTTCCCAGGCAGACAAATACTGGGTCCCCTTTGAATGACAGCAGAAGCTTAGCCAATTGTTGAAGTCAATCATTTTGTCCTTATACTGTGGTATCATTCTGGGCAAAGGCAGGATGCTACTCAGGGCTAGGGTCATACCTGCCTGGGTCTCATGATCCAAGAGCTCTTCCATGTCTCTTTTCATGTAGTCCAGGGAAGTACATCTCAAGTCATTCACTCCAGCATGGACAATGACAGATTCGTATTTGTACTTGTTGTGGAGTGACTTGAGTGCATGCGTTATGTGGCAGATCCTGGCACCCGACAGGCAGCTGACTGTAATTTTCTCCTTATTCAGACTAGTGAGTAGGACATCAGTGTGCCTGACTATAGAGTCACCTATGACTAAAGTGTTGGGTACATTGTTTTGCCTTAGGTACTGTTGTTGAGTGGCACACTGGTGTTGTGAGCTATGTGTCACTTTGGTTGTGACTGGTGTTTGCTTGCGTTTCGGCTTCGGAGGTCCTTTTTGCTTGGGCAGGTTAATGTTAAAGGCCTCTGCATATGTGGGTTTAGTGTTGCTATGTGTGGGTGTTGATGGTGGGGTTTTGAAGGGCTACGAGTTGCTAGAGGTGTAATGCATGTGTTAGCCTTCTCCTCTTGACTGTCTAGCACAATCTTGACTGGACAGAGCTTTGCTTCCAGTTTGGCTATGTAAGTGCATCTCTCTCAGGTTGTAGTGTTGGGTGGTAGGAGGAGAGGATTGTCTGTGTACATGAGGCAGTTGCCACATTGTTCCAGTATTCCCAGATTCACCAGGTGGACAGGAGAAATCACCGAAAGCTGATCCTTGGACATGCCTGTTTAGGTGCTTTTTTGTAAAGTTTAAGAGCTGTTTTCCCTTACCTTTGCAAGGTACTTTGCAATTGTAGGCTGTTTAGTGCCTATGATTAATTTCTCCTTAATGACAAGGAGAGCTGAGTGCTTGTATCAGTTTTAGGCTTCCTAGTGCTTTGCAGCAGGTTCTAGAGCAAGTGCTAGTCACAGGGGTTCAGATTTTAGTGCTACTACTGAGAAACCAGCTAGTTTTAAGGGAAAATTTGAAGAGCAGACTTTCTGGTTTCAGTTTAAGGGCCATTTAGTTTTTGCTGAGTCTAATTTTATCAACTTCGACCAATTAATCTTAATAGTAACTCTCAAATGGTCTGAAAAAAATCTTGGTTCTATAGAATATTTAATCTCCAAATTCATAAAAGATTCTGATACTAAAAAAAATCTATTCTCAACCAAGATTTAAGACATTGCGAGTAATATGTGTAGTTATTTGTAGATCCAGTAGCATCTCTAAAGCAAAAAGGATAAAATAAGTTAAAATCTGAGATCAAGTCTTTTAATGGTAATGAAGCTTGGGTATTATGTATTTAGTATCCTGCTGTTTTTTATATTTGTTTTACCTTCTACTGCTTACCTAGAGCAGGCTTTAACTGTTTTCATAGTTATTTACTGCATTTTTTATTATCTGCACTTAAAAGCACATTTTAGTCAAAATTAGTCTAATCCAAGTCGAAAAGTGTTTGTTTGCTGTTTAATTTAATTGTTTGGCTGCCCACTAAAGTGTGCTAGCCTGTACTACTGACTTATTGCCTTTTCTGCATTTAGCGCGGAGTTGCTACTAGAGCACCATCGGGCAGCGCCAGTTAAAAAAGGTTAAACTATTTCTGGCTCCGTAAAGTCTGCTCTTCATTTTTTCCCTCAGAACTGCTCTACTTGTAATCTAAACAGTCTATTCTCTATCTGTAAAGCTCAGCACTTGTTCCTAAAGCATTTTTTAGTCAGGTAAAGCACTTCTATATTATACAAAGTACTTCACTAGCTTAAAACCCCCTTGAGTACCCACTTCCCTATAGGTCCTTTCTGACTCAGTTACACAGCAAACTTTTTCATTTCTTCTAGCATGTCAAAGGGTCAGTTGCTAGCGTCCTCTCCTGCTCAGCTGGTGAATCTGGGAATATTGAGGCAATGTTTCAATTGCCTCATGTACACAGACAACTCTCTCCTCCTCCCACAAAACACAAATACATGCGAGAGATGCAACTATATAGCCAAACTGGAGGCTGAGCTCTCTCAACTCAGGACTGGCAAAACCAGACAGGAGGAGAAGGTAACCAGACGCACCATAAACCCAGTCTCACATAGAACTATCACAATTACAAATCAAACAAATAAACACACAAAGACATACTCGGAGGCACTGATCAAAAATCTACCAAAACAGCAGAGGCCTCCAAAGCAGACACCCAAACAACTGCCACCTCATGACATAACACAAGCAACACATAGATCACAAAGTCAGCGTGTAAATCAGTCACAGCCCTTAAGGCCAAACACAATGCCAGACACACTTGTCATAGGTGACTCCATAGTCAGACACACTGACGTCCCACTCACCAGACTGAACAAGGAGAGGGTCACAGTAAGCTGCCTGTCGGGTGCTAGAATCTGCCACATAACACAAGCACTCAGGTCACTCCACAGCAAGTACAAGTATGACTCAGTCATTGTCCATGCCGGTGTGAATGACCTGAGACGTACCTCCCTGGACTACATGAAAAGAGACATAAAGGAGCTCTCAGATTATGTAGCCTAGGCTGGTATGACCCTGACCCTGAGCAGTATCCTACCTTCACCAAGAATGATGCCACAATACAGAGACAAAATGATCAGTTTTAATAATTGGCTTAATTTCTGGTGTCATTCTAAGGGGATCCAATGTCTGTCTGCCTGGAATGACATGCTTGACAAGCCACGCTGCTTCAAGGGACGGCTTGCACCTGTCACCCTGGGTTTCTGGATATTGGCAAAGGCTCTTGCCACCCCATAGTGCCTTTTTAGACAAGGCTCAAATTCTAAACCCACCGCCCTAGAAAACAATAATGGAAAAAAACTAAGGGTAATGCTGCTCAATGTCAGAAGTCTAAATCTCAAGATGCACGCCCTCGAAGCCCTCCTCAGTATGGAGAACATCGATGTCTGTGCTGTGACTGAAACCTGGTTCAAGGCTCCTGAGAGCACCCCGGCACTATCAGGTTTTACCTCATATCATGCGATCCAGCCCCAAAACCCGGACCGTACCACAAAAGGAGGGGGTGTATCCATATTCATCAAGGATACCCACACCTCCAGGCTGGTGGTAACTCATGAAGCATCAGAGACCATTCAGGTGCAATTAACCATAGGCAAAACTGCTCTACATTTTGTAGCATGTTACAGGCCACCCTCTCAAACTCAGGAACCCCACACAGCCTTCCTGAAGACACTGGAGAGTATAAATGTCTCTCCAAACACCATCATATTGGGTGACTTCAACTACCCAAACATAGACTGGGAACATTCCTCAAGCCCCAATACCCTAGCCCAAAAGTTCCTGGAGTTCATAAACTCAAATGCTATGGAACAACTTGTCACCATTCCCACAAGAGGTGAAAATATACTAGACCTGATCATCACAAACATGGGGACAAAATGCTCCACACTGGAAGTATATCCCTCATTGGTGAGATCAGACCATAAACTAATCTCACTGGAGATCCACATCCCGCCCCCACCCCCAACAAAAAAGACCACAGTGAAGAATGTCTCGAAAGCCAACTTCACACTTCTTAAGACTGGTGTGGTATCCTTCAAGGCCCCTGAGCCATTGGAAACCACAACCCACGCTGCTGAATCCCTTACAAATGCTTTCTACGAGCACCTCCAGGATTGCATGGATCAAGCAATCCCAAATAAAATCAAGACCCTTTCCACCAAAGGCAAGCACCCGATCTGGTGGACCCCAGCCATAAACAAACTTTACAACAAGAGGAGAAAGCTACTACAAGATAGAGCAAAATCCCTAAAAGGGAAGACATCTCTGATCAATACTAGTAAAAAACTACGATCACTCATAAAATCATCCAAGGCCAACTTTGAGAGAAAAATCACCAAGGACTCAAAAGGCAATCATAAGGCCTTCTTTAGCTATGTTAGAAATCTGGGTGGAAACTCCCAGATATGCTCAGAATTAGTCCAAAATGATACAAAAATCACTGAACCCACAGACATTGCAAACATACTGGCAGACAGGTTCAGTGAAAATTTCTCCCCTCCCCCCCCCAAACGGAGAAATATCTATCCCAGCAGAGTGTAGCCTCCCAATCATCTCAAATGCCCAGGTGAGAGCTTCTCTCTCTAAAGCTAAAAACACAGCATCAATGGGACCGGATGGTGTCGCCGGCTGTGTGCTACACGAACTCAATGAGGAACTAAACCCACACATAAGGCTGCTGTCTAATCTTACCCTTACCACAGGATACGTACCCAAAGAGTGGCGTACGGCAACTGTGGTCCCGCTCCACAAAGGCTGTGCTTCTACGGATCCTGGTAATCACCGCCCCATAAGCTTAACAAGCCTGGTCTGCAAAGCTATGGAGAGGATCATAATGGAACTCATAAATAAAGACATAGGGGACCTACAGACATTGGATCCTACCCAATTCGGCTTTGTCAAGGGCAGATCATGCCTCTTGAAATTGGTCGACTTTTTTGAAACAGTCACCAAGGCCATTGATGAGGGTAAGGCAGTTCACACAGCCTACCTTGACCTTGCAAAAGCTTTCGACACAATACCCCACTCGGGTATCATAGAAAAGCTCACCAGCTTAAATGTAAACCCATATGTCACAAGATGGGTTGCAAACTGGCTCAAGGACAGAACCCACAGGGTTAGAGTTGCTGGTGCCATGTCAGACTCCAAGCCGGTCACAAGCGGCGTCCCACAGGGCTCAGTCCTGGGCCCCCTCTTGTTCAGCATCTACTTTTCAGAAGTGCAGGCAAACATAGGAGGATTGTGGCTGACAAAGTTTGCAGATGACTGCAAACTGGGCGCCATAGTTGAAAATCCATTAGACACAGATATCCTTCAGAGAGGTCTCATAGAAATGGATAACTGGTGCCAGAGCCATGGCCTTAAGCTAAACGCCAAAAAATGTATAGTCATACCCTTTGGTAAAAACAAGGTAACCCCAAGTTACCACATAGGTGGCAATCCATTAAGCACAGAAGAGGTTATCAGGGACCTGGGGACCCAAGTTGACAGTAACCTTTCTTTTGACACTCACATTGCCAAAGTGGTTAGGAGGACCTTCTACATTGCCCACCTGATTATGAAGGGATTCACATCCAAATCAAGGGAGGTCATTGTTCCCCTGTACTCTTCACTTATCAGACCAATGATTGAGTACAATGCCCCATTCGGAATGTATCTTACCCGACACCTGCGGCAATTGGAAAGACCCCAAATGTTCCTCACCAAAAGGATAAAGGGGCTCAAAAATATGCCATATGCTGCCCGACTGAAGAAACTCCAGCTCTATTCAGTCGCATACCATCTGCTCAGAGGTGACCTGTGCCTGACATACAAGGCCATGTCCAACCCAGAATTAATGGACATGCTCCACCTCAAAAAATCCAAATCCACCAGAGCCACAAGAGCAAGAGACTTAAACCTCAACACGGATATAAATAGGACGTGCTGGAGGGACAGATTCATCACCCAGAGACTCCCTATGCTGTGGAACAGAATCTCGGTCCATGTGAGACAGAGCACCTCGCTGGCTCTGTTCAAGAGGAATCTTGACCAGTGGATGGGAGATCATAGGTTTACCCCGGGGATCATCTCTGTATCACTGCTGGACAGAGGCACGGCAAACTAATGGGTATAGTATTCTTCAACCTAAGGGGTGGTAAAAGCCACACAACTCTGGCTAGGCTTATAAATGCCCTAGGGCAGATAGCCTAGTATGAACCTATGAATCTATGAACCTATTTTAGTTTTTCCTGTCCTATCTGTTTTTGGGCCAAGAACTAGTTTCACATCCCCTCCTAGTATAAATAAATGATCTGAAAACTTTAGCAGAATATTGTAAATTTCTAATATAAAGTCCTGCTGATTTATACATGGACTGTAGAGATTTAAAAATAATATTAGTTTGGACAAACCAGATTTTGGAATTGTGAAATAGCACCATCTACCTTTAGTTTTAACTTCACTATTAATTATCTCTTCTTTAAATGATTCTTTAGTTATAATTGCAACGCCTTTACTGTTTGTTTCTCTGCTGGATGCTATTATTGTTTTTATCCATTTGTTGTATCTCTCTTTTCCCCAGTCTTTTGGAAACATATGTGTTTCTTGAACAAATGTTAACTTAGGCTTAGATTTGAATTTTAAAAGTATAAAAAAGATTCCTTTTTTGTTTCTCCTGGAGCCCATTCATGTTCCATGAGTCTATAGACCACATAATTTCAAAATACCTAAGTGTATAGTATTAACGATTTTATCTAAGTGACTGTTTCTCATATTTACAAAGATTTTTTTGCCACAGCTATGCCTTATTTCTTGTATTTATGGCACCACTCTTTCAGTACTAATGCCATACCTAACCATTGTACTGACTTCACTAAAAGAGGGTAACATTTTAATCCAGAGAAAGCTGGTTTTAACTTTATATGTCTATTTTTACAGTACATTCTTTCCCTGAATAAATTGATAGTAATATGAATTTTTATACAAAACAATGTAAAATCCAACTTTAGCAAACTCTAAGACTCATGAATCTTATCTATCACTCTATGAATACTTCATGCTCCTAAAACTTAGTTAACGCCAAGTATTTATAAGTGCATTTGTATAGCCATTTGTTTGTTTTATCCATGGTTAAATTTTTATAATGGCATTTCTTGTGTTTTATAGCACAATATTTACCAGTGAGGGCATAATAAGGAGTACCTTTTGTGTGTTTTCACCATTTTAGACTTCCTGCATCAGTATGTGAATGTGCTCTTCCTTGCTTCAGGAATGTTATTTATATGATACCTTAATATAAACATAGTTTATTTAACATAGTTATTTTTGTTGTTGCAAATTTCAGATGTAGTATTTTATAAATTTGTATTTTATATTTTCCACTTACTAGTATAAAGTTAGATTCATCCAATATTTGCAGGTGAGAAAACATTCCCTCCTTCATTCTGTTAAACTTTATATTTGAAACTGCACTTATTCTTAACATTAGAAACATAACACCGTAGCATTCCTATGCATGAAATACTTCACATTTCAATTGAACAGAAAACATTTAACCAGTAACTGTTAAAGATTTTTCATATACCAGTCCACCATAACATGCCTAACTGGAAATTAGAATTCAGGGAAACAAAGTTGTTAGAGGCAATATTCCCAGTACAGAATATCCATATTGTTTACAACTACTGTCTTGTCCATAAAAGTTTATTTTTTATTTTTTCATTTAATTTTTCCTCTCTTAAATCCAAGGTAAGATGTTACGTCTGCAATATATCATTATTCCGGTAATTATTCTTGTAGTTTGAGCATGAAATAATGTTTCTACATAAATCTTACTTTCTTATTGGTTCTTTCATTTATTATGATCTTTAACCCCACTCCTTTTTTTCCCATTCTTAAAACTTATATCCAGTATATGGACCTTGTGTACATAAACATTTGTGACATTTAAGCTTTAAATCAGATCTGGATACTTGAATAGTTTCTACAACTTTGCTATTTTAACCCTTGTAAGAATGTTCTGCAGAGTATTGGATATTTTTTGCATTGGCATTAATATTTAAAGTCATTTGATAAGGCATTTATTTTCATTGTTACACAAGTTGAACAAGAACTATGCAAATAATTAAGTCAATGGGTATATGACAATCAACTGGTTTTATTCATAACGCAGCATGGAAGATCTTTGTAAGGAAGTTCGCAAGTCAGTGCATTTGGTGGCTCAGAGGGATATTAAATGAACAAAAGTATGTTTCCATTTTTTTCTTCTTTTAAGCACTTATTTAATTCATTGTTGCAGCTTAAGGATTCTTTCTATTTACATCCTCGTAGTGTAACAAACTGTTGTGAGCTTTGGATTTTTCACCTCTTCCAGCCATTCACTCAGTGATCAATTTAGAAGGTCTGAACAAAAACTAGAGTTTTGATTGGCTATAGACTGGATGCTCTTATCTGTTTCTTAATGTTTCAGAAATGCTTCCTGTCAAAAGCACATTGAAATGGAGAGAAAGATATTTTTAATTGTTTTTCTTCATATTTAAAGGCATATTTATTTGACACAAAGTTTTCTGGGTGCATTTTAATAATTTCAATGTCCAACTTCTGGGATTTCATTGAAAGCTTGATAAAAGGCTGTTTTTGCTTCTGTAACTGAGGGCACTTAGTATTTATGGTCTTTATGTTGGAAAGTAAGTATGTTTGGGTATTTCATTTGAAATCTGATTTTTTTCTCAGTTAAGTTCAGGCAGTCCCCGGGTTACAGACATCTGACATAAAGACAACCCATAGATAAAAACAGGCTGCCGCAATCTCGGAAATAATGTGAAAATAAAAAAAAATCCTTAAAGTTGCCCAAATCTTACCTTAAAATAAAGAATAATGTTGTACTTTCCTTTTCACCATTTTCCCTGTTTATGAAGCTGCTCACATGTTTTATTAGAGCAGTTACTTCCACCTTCACGTAGAACAAGAGATCCAATTGGTTAAGAGATCGCTATGTTGGTGATCTTGATTGGTCATGACCGCTATTTTGCACACTACAGTATTAAAGCAGTTACTGTACTGTACAGTAGAATGGGCAAATGACATTGTGGCTCACTAGGGTCTAGGTGATACTAGGAGGTATGGCAGAGGTCTGAAAGTTCAGGAAAGAGTGGAAAACATTCATGGATGATGGTTGTAGTACAGAAATGTGAAGTGAAGCTTAAAAAAAGGTAAGTTTAATATTCTTTTTGTATGGAATGTTCTACTGTACTGTACTGTAGTGTATGAACATAGTTACTGTACTGTTATTACACTGTACTTTCATAATTATTATTATTACTACAGTATACAGTATTATGTTTAAGATTTTTTATATGGAAGTGTTTCTAAAGTGTTTTATATGCAAAGAAAAGTAAAATAAATACTAGACTGAGACAAACATTTGACTAAGTGACATTTAATAGAAACCATATGTATGTGTTTCAACTTGCATATAAATCTGACTTAAGGACAGACTATAAAAAGGATTTCATCCTTAACCCAAGGACTGACTATATGTATAAAAAGGGGAAAGTTGTTGTATGTTTAATTTAATTTGTAGAGGCAGGTCTTATATAAATGAAATCTTATCGCCATTCCACAGAATATTTCTTTTTTGTTTTGCTTGCACTAATATTTTGTAAATGCCTTGGAAGTTTAAGAATTTTGCATAAACTTGCTTGGGTTTGTCTATAACTTGTGATTTATGCAAAGCTTGATGCACTCTTTCTATTACCATGGATGCTGCTGATGCTTCATTATCTAGTAGTATACTTAAAATTTGCTGTACCATAATTATTAGCTGAGCATGTTCATATTTTTTTGGGCATGCCTCTGATCAGCAAATTATTTCTACAGCTTCTAGCTTCTAGGTCTATGATTTTTTCTTGTACATCCTTTATGGCTTTTGCCTTTTCTTCTAGGGCATCCTGACATTACTTGGTTTTAGTTCATTGTTAATTGTTCTGGTTTCTGTTTCATCCCAGTGCAAATCAGTTTGTTCTATCTTATTACCAAAGTTTGTTAACTGCTGTGAAAAGTTCTGACAAGCCATTTGCAATGGCAGCAGTGCTGTTTTCATTCAGGTCATCCATGTCATAGTTTTGTTCCATTTCTGATTTTGCAGTCTGTTTATGGCTTTCTTGCTGCTTTTAACTTTTATTTCTTTTTCATGAGAAGTTATTTGGGATAGTTTGGTTTTGGTTGCTTGCAGATCCATATTTTCAATTTCCTTCCACATTTTGCCAATCTCAGTTTATTTTCCTCTGTTATCTTAACTAGGGTTTTATAGGCCCTATGCATGTGGACCTTAAACTTTACTAACTTAACATTTATGCATTTTCATCTACACTCTGATTTATTTCACATTCACTGAAAACTGTTTTGTTCTCAGCAAGCTTAGCCTTGCTTGAGTAGACGTTTATATCTAATTTTAGTATGGGTATTTTTGTAAGTTTGCCTTGAAGGAGAATGAGCTATCAGGATAGAGAGTTCACCGAACATCCACCATCTTGAATCCCCCATAATGGCTTTTTTTCGGTGTGAGATCACAGTACAATGGGGATCTGGGAATTTTTCATTTCCCTGTTGTACTTGGTATAAATAAGTGATAATGTTTTTTTTGCAGTTTTTTTTTGCAGTTTTTGTCTGTCTTGTCTATTTGATTGATTGCTGTTCAAGATGTTGATTTTTTTGATAGTTTGACATTAATATATATATATATATATATATATATATATATATATATATATATATATATATATATAAAACTATATGAATTTATCTCAGTTCATCAAAATGCCATATTATCAAATTTCACTTTGTCGAGACTAAAAATGTCAACCCCCCACTTCATCGAAGCAGTGGAACAAAGAAGACCTTCCCAGGGTAAGTAAACATTGACCTAGAAAGAAACAAAACCCAAACTGCACCATCCCTTACCCACCCAGGTGGGGGGCTATGCCCACTACACCCCCCAATGTGGGGGGCTGCACCCCCACACCCCTCTAGCTGAATATGCCAACTCTGGGATCACACTACAGATGGGAAAAGGGCAAAGTTCGCCATCTCGCACAGCAGGTTACTTACCCTGGGAAGATCTTAATTCATTGATAAAGTGGAAGTTTGATATTTTGAGTGTCAACAAAGTGAGATTCAATAATATGGAATTTTGACAACATCAGGTAGACATACACACACACACACACACACACACACACACATATATATATATATATATATATATATATATATATATAATATATAAATACATGAACACACACACACACACACACACACACACACACACACACACACACACACACACACACACACACGCGCAGATACATGGGGTACCCTAAAACAATATGCATCTTGACATGAAGCATTACAAATGTTAGATTAACAACTGGGTCTGCTTAGACAGACAGACATGTATCGACAACAAGAGATGCATTCTAATGTCTGAAAATACTGTACATATGCAAAAAAAGCCTGCTGCTCAGACAGAGAGATATATACCAATCACAGGTAATAGGCAAAGGACAGCCAATCGTATGGTACATTGTGAAATGTACAACAAACTGAGAATAATTATCATACTTCTAAGGACTTTGTACTGCTGTAGTTATTCTAATGAACAGAAAAAAAAAACATGAAATGTTTTTTCATAATTACACTAGTGAGATGGTGGGGTAGGAATTGAACCAAATGATAATTCTGTCAGTTTAAGTACAAAAACACTTAACATGATGAGCCTCTTGTCTACCTGTTCCTCTTTACATGGGATGCCAGTAGTACAGGTGACAGCTTTGGCCATACTATTTCAGGCATTAGTCTGATACTGTCACCTGGTATATCCTCCCGGCAGGATTCTGTAACTGTACATCTTATGGAAGATCTTAAGACTCCTCTTCAAACCACCTCTCTTCTCTAAAAGGATCGTTACCTTCTTTTCTAGTCCTATTGTCTCATGCCTGTAAGTTCTCAGAAAAACAAATGGTAGAGAACCGGCATCTGTAACAGGTCTCACATATCCTACCTTCTGTACAACGATGGGCATCAATGGGCACTTCATTTGTGCAATGGATAGCAAAATGTTAAATTACAAACATTGTGTTCTTATGGTTCCAGTGGCTCTGTAGGGAGTGAAAAAATGCAGTCCTCTATCCCCCCATCAATGTGCATGCCATTGGAATGCGTGATCCACAGTAACTCAATCAGAAGATGGTTAAATATAGAATGACAGTTCCATCACTAAAATACATGGGTGCCTACTGGTGCTCAGGCATGTGCACAGCATAGGTTCATAGATGTTTACTTGGCTAATGACCACAAGGGTGTTTTTACGCCTATCTTTACATCTCAAATCTCATACAAGTTCTGGTACCTTTAATAAGTGTAAGCAGGGCTTGGGAAATGAAACATTTACAAGCAGAGGCCTGGGAGAAGAACCATTTGCAGGCTGCCTGTGTCCATTGCAGACATAGGTGCCAACCTAAGGATGAATTTCCTGATCCCCATCCAACTGTCCAAGTTACACTTGAATTGGGTTAAGGAGAAACTCTGCTTCACATGGATGGGGAGCCTGTTACAGAGAAGAGATAGTCTCTGTGATACATACTTGTCCCTCCAACAGGTCCTATTTATATCACAGGTAAAGTTTAAGTCTTGAGCATGGGTAATTCTGGTGCTGTTTGTTTTATGGACATGCAGAAGGTCCATCAGAGTGGGGCTTGACAAATCCTTGTATGCCAGGAATAGATTTCTCCTCAGCAGCATGTAGGAGATGGAATACAGGGATAGGGCCTTGAGACAGTCTGCATAGGACATGTCACTTACACCCTGTATTCATTTAGTGAGGAACTTCTGTGGATGTTCCTGTTGCTGGATATGCCCAGTTAGGTACACACCAATGAGGGCATTGTACTCAATGGCAGTTCTGATGAATTCTGAATACAGTAGATAATGACGTCCTTGGACCTAGATGACATACCTTTGTTTATAAGTTGCTGATTTCCTCACTACTGTAGACAAGTGATGGTCAAAAGCTAGATTACTGTCTATGTGTGTCCCTAAGTCCCATACATCATTATGGAAAAATCACCATGATGTTTATCAGGAATATTCACAGCACTTACTGAGTGACTCAGACACAATCATGAGATGAGCCTTATTTATAGTCATCGCACACAGAGAGGTGAATCTACACAACAACAGACAGAGATCATCATAGTGTTAAAGAAGAAGCATTAAACCCTGATTTCTAGACAGGGCTGTGGTTCATTAAGTGCACACCTTGGTAGACCCAGTTCCTTTCCTTACCTGTGCAAATAATGATAATTCTGCCCTGCCCTTTGTCCTTTACTAGTTGGTTTGTCTATGGGTATGCACAGCCTGGTGATAGTTTTCCACACACTTGCGGTAAAAAAAAAAAAAAATATATATATATATATATATATATATATATATATATATATACATATATATATATATATATATATATATATATATATACATATAGATATATATATATGGATCTACTTCAGTAGAACAAACTTTTACAAGCCCCCTGCACCCCCCACACCCCCTTACTTAAATATACCAGCTCTGAGATCGCACTACATTGTGGAAATGGGAAATCTTCCCTTTCCATTCTGTATGGAGATCTCTATTCAGTCCGATCGAAATTTTACAAGTTTGAACATATTATCTCGGCCATATGTGGTTCGAACTTGTATACATTCAATTGACTGAAGGGGACCCACACACATATATATATATATATATATATATATATATATATATATATATATATATATACATATATATATATATATATATATATATATATATATATATATATATATATATATATATATATATATATATATATATATATATATATGCTACTTTTGAAAACACATATACACACACACACACACACACACACACATTATATATATGAGTTTGTAATGAATAATTGCATGTGAGTTTGATCAAAACAACACATTGAACAAACTCACTGTTGATTACTATTAATCATCACTAAAACCAATGCAAAAAAAGTAATTGCATATGTAAACCAATAGATACATCTGAAATTATGAAAAGTAAAACAAAACAGAAGACAGCTATACTAACTCTACGATCACCCAAACTTGAAAAAAGGGCATATTTTTTGGTGTGGGGGGTGTATGTATAGGATGACTCATACTATCAAGCAAAAGCAGCTGGAATGAGAGCCTGCTATGAATACACATTTGCAGTGGCTGAGCAAACCCAAGCATATTTATATGATCTACTTGGTCCTACATTTGGGTTTCATAGATCACGCATATTTGCATTATCTACTGAACCCAAACATATGACCAAATTCAAATCTAAAGTGAGTGCAGAGTCACTGCATGGCATTTAGAGATTTCTGAATCACTCTGCCATCTTGTTTTCCTCATTATCATGCATGGCACTTCATTATAGAGTCACTAGCATATAACACAGCTACAACATTATTTGACCTATTACTATGATGTTGCTGAGTTTTCTGAATCACACCAAGCTTGCATGTGGACACCTGTCATGAAAATTCACTTTGCATGATACAGCAAAGTTCACCTAAGTGACATCAACACTAGTTTTTCTTCCCCGAAATAGCTCCAGTACTTAGTAGTCATGACCACCCCTCCTGGCATGACTAAAGGGCAGTTCCCTGTGCTTTTTCCTATTAAACTGGTGCACTTGAGCATTCTAAGGCAGTGTAGCAACTGCCTCGTACACAGACATCCCTCTTCTCTTACCTCCCAACACTCAGATTTGTGAGAGATGCACTTATATCACCAAAATGGAAGCTACGCACTCTCCAGCCAAGACCGGATTAGCCGGTCAAGAGGAGAAGGTCAACACCTGCACCACACCACATAGAACACATAATCCTCCAGAACACCCACCATCACATCTCTCACATAAAAACACAAACCACACACTCACCTTCACGGAGACACTCAATAGAAATTTACCTGAACAGCAGAGACCTCCAAGACAGAAAGGCACTCATCCACCACAATACAGCACAAACCACAGAACACATAGCTCACCTCCACAATGTGCCCCTCAACCTAACCCCTAAGTCTAAACACCTTGCCCAATACACTAATCATTGGTGACTCAATAGTGAGGATCACAGATGTCCCACTCACCAGGTTGAATAAGGAGAAGGTAACAGTCAGCTGTCTATCAGTTGCCAGAATCTGACATAACACACACTCAGGTCACACCACAACAAGTACAAGTATAACTCTGTCATTGTCCATGTGGGTATGAATGACCTGAGATGCAACTCCCTGGACTACATGAAAAGAGATATGGTGGAGCTCTCGGATTATGTGGCCAAGGCAGGTATGACCCTAGCCCTGAGCAGTATCCTACCATCACCCAGAATGATACCGCAGTGCAAACAAAAAATTATTGACTTCAACAATTGGCTAAGTTTCTGGTGTCATTCTAAGGGGATCCAGTATCTGTCTGCTTGGGATGACATGATTGACAGACCTTGATGCTTTGCTAGAGATGGCCTGCATCTGTCACCCCTGGATTTCCCAGGTACTGGCTAAGGCTCTTGCCAACCCTATAGTGCCTTTTTTAGGTGGTGTTCCAAAGACCAAATTACCACCATAACAGCTATAAATAAATGCAATCTGAAGGTCATGCTGCTCAGTGCTAGAAGTCTAAAGCCCAAGATGTACTCACCCGAAGCACTCCTCAAAATGGAAAACATCGACATTTGTGTTGGAACAGAGACCTGGTGTAAAGCAGCAGAAAGCACCCCTGCACTACCAGGCTATAACTCATTCCACACCTTTCAGCCCTGAAACATGGGCCATAGCTCCAAAGGCAGTGGTGTCTTCATATTCATAAAGGATATGCACATCTCCAGACAAGTGGCCCAGCATAACGCATCTGAGATACGTCAGGTACAACTAACACTGGTTAAGATGGCAATCCAGGTCAAAGCCCGCTATAGGTCCCCAACTATGTCCCTAGACTCTCACTCCACATTCCTAAGCACCCTGAAATCTATCATGGTCCAACCCAACACTCTCATACTAGAAGACTTCAGCTACCCCTCCATCAACTAGGAAAACTACTCAAGCACCAATACACTGGCCCAACGCTTCCTGGAATTCATCAGTTCCAATGCCCTGGACCAGCTCATTGTGACCCTCACTAGAGGAAGCAACATCCTTGACCTGGTTATTGCTAACATGGGTGACCATTGCTCTACACCAGTAGTCAATCCCTCCGTGGTCAGATCTGACAATAAACTAATCACCATGGAAATCCACTTCTCACCCACACACCCCCGCAAAGGTAACCGCCATGAAAAACTACTCCAAAGCTGACTTTGGGCTCCTAAAAACAGAGGTGGCTAACTTCACGACACCCATGCCAATGGAAAATAGCTGCATGACTACCGAATCATACACCAATGCAATGAATGAACATGTACATAAATGCATGGAACTAGCCATACCCAACAGAACCAAGACACTCTCCTCCAAAAAAAAACAGAAGTCAATCTGGTGGTCCCCTGCCATTAAAGAACTCTGCAACAGAAGGATGAAACTGTTGCAAAAAAGGATGAAGTCCCAATAATGGAAAAACTACCTTATTAGCCTCAACAAAAAGTTGAGATCCCTCATCAAATACTCTAAAGCCAGTTATGAAGGCAGAATTGTGGTAGACACTAAAAACAATCACAAAGCCATTTATAGTTATATCAAGAACCTCCACGGCAATACCCAGATTTCTCTGAGTTACTGCACAAAGGTACCTCCCATACTGAGCCAACATATATTGCCAACATACTGGCTGACAGATTCATTGCCAACTTTACCCCCCTCTCCCCCCTAAAGGACCAATCACAATACCAGAAGAATGCCAGGCACCCAGCATTATTGTAACACAGGTTAAAGCTGCATTGTCCAGGGCCAAGAATACAGCTTCCATGGGACCCGATAATAACCCTGGCTGTGTTCTACATGAACTACAAAGTGAATTGGCATCACATCTGTGTGCCCTGCTCAGTCACAGCCTCACCTCAAGCTTTGTCCCTACCAAATGGTGCACTGCTATAGTTATCCATCTCCATAAAGGGGGAGAGACTACAGACTCGGGGAATTATCACCCTATTAGCTTGACAAGTCTAATATGTAAAGCTATAGATCGCATCATCATGGACCTGATTAACAAAGATATAGGAAGTGTCCAAACTCTAGACCCCAAGCATTTTGGCTTTCTGATAGGGAGATCATGACTGCTCAACCTGGTTGACTTCTTTGAGTCAGTCACCAGGGCTGTGGATGGAAGTAAGGCAGTGCATACAGCCTACCTAGATTTTTCCAAGGCCTTTGATACCATTCCTCAGTCAGGAATTATTGATAAACTCATCAAACTAGGCATCAACCCCTATATCACTAGGTGGGTTGCAAACTTGCTCACAGATAGAACACACAGTGTGAAAGTAGTAGACTCCAAGGCAGACTGCCAACCAGTCATGAGTGGAATCCCACAGGGATCGGTCCTGGGTCCTATTCTGTTCAGCATCTACTTCTCAGAAGTCCAGGCCAACACAAAGGGACTCTGGCTGACCAAGTTCACAGATGACTGCAAGCTGGGAGCCATTATTAACTCCCCAAGTGATGCAGACATCCTACAGAAAGGCTTCACTGAGACCAATGACTGGTGTTGAAACCATGACTTTAAACTTAATGCAAAAAAAATGTCATCAACCCCTTTGGTAAAAACTCAGTTCCCATTAAATACCACATTGATGGGAGCCCACTGAACACTGAAGGCATTATAAGAGATCTGGGGATGCAGGTTGGCAGCAACCTCTCCTTTAACCACCACATTGCCACTGTGGTCAGAAAGTCCTTCTATGCGGCACATCTCATTACCAAGGGTTTTGCATCCACGAAGAAAGAGGTCATCATCTCTGTTTACTCTTCCAACATTAGACCAGTCATTGAGTAAAATGCCCCATTTGGCATGCACCTCACTAGACACCTGCAACAGCTGGAGAGGCTACAGAAGTATCTCACAAAGAGGATCCTAGGCATTAAACACATGTCCTACATGGACAGACTCAAAAGACTCCAGCTATTCTCTGTCTCATATCGCCTACTTAGGGGCGATCTTTGCCTGACTCACAAAGCCATGTCAGACCCAGCTCTGTTAGAAATGTTACATCTAAAGAAATCCCAATCCTACCACACAACATGTTTCAGAGACCTCAACCTCATAACCACAATCAACAGAACATGCTGGAGGGACAGGTTCCTCACACAGAGACTGCCCATGCTCTGGAATAGACTTCCCATACATGTCAAGCAGAGAACTTTTCTGTCCCTCTTAAAGAGAAATCTTGATGAGTGGATGAGTAATAGAAAGTCCATCCTGGGGATCACTCCAGTGGCTCTACTTGATAGAGGCACTGGGAGCTAACGTCAGGCAGTGCAATGCCAGGGCACTTCTATGGGCTAGGCTTCTAAAGGCTCCAGGGCCATTAGTCTAGTACACACTTATAAACTTATGAACCTATGAACCTAAATCTGTGCCATAATTTTCACTGTTAAACAATCCCCTTCAAAGATATCAATCGGACATACATAACAACTATAACAGAAATTGAAACTAAAACACCAGAAATGTATGCCATGTCAGAATGACTCAATAAAGTGGTAATTACTGTGCTTAGTAAATTATCTTTGAAAATAACACATGCACAAACACAGACAAATGCCGGGAAACTACAAAATGTCCTTTATCGAATAATATGAAAAATTTGATTAAAATATTGGGTTATTGGCTAGGCTTAAAATGGCCCTTCAGGGCAGTTAGCTTGGTATTCACCTATGAATAGATAAGCATATGCACAATTCACTTATCAATGCGTACACACTAGTCAATGAATTATGCATACTTAAACCCCGCGACCACCACGAAATAAAGCAGGTTACATTTTGATATTTCTCACACACACACTTGCACAGAGAAGTGCAGGATAAGATAAAATAAAAATAATAAGCATATGTACAGTACACTAATCAACACTAATCACATTCACAACAGTCAATGAAGTATGCATAGATTCAATTCCCCACCAAATAAAGCAAGTAACTTTTTGGTAATGACTTTTACTCAATACACACATGCGCGCACACATGCACACACGCACACACACACACACACACACACACACACACACACACACACACACACACACACACACACACACACACACACTCACATGCACATGCAAACTGAGATTCATAAAGATCCTCACTGCATTAAGAAATTGCCTACTGCAGGTTGATCAATTTATGTTATTTATGTAGTGAAAAAGTGCAACTCAGAGACAGCTATGGCCCTAATATGGAGGATCTCATCACATTTAGTTTATCTCTGAATCAGTTTTGTTTAACAATAGCATCTTGAGATCTGACATATGATAGTTTTTCCTGACAGCCTGCGTATTGCATTGACACCCATGAATACACAAAAGCGTGCATGAGGGTACACACACACACACACACACACACACACACACACACACACACACACACACACACACACATCAAGACTCTTGATTCTCTACCTTATATCCTATTGTGGAGTACACTCCTTCAGCTTTTTCCATTTCCACTCAGGTAGACACAAACACACTCATACACAAAGACGCAGACACACATTCATACATCTACACATATAAACATACTAATACCGTCATACCTTTGTCTGCTCTCAACATACAAGCACTGTGACTGCTTCCATAGAACTGAGTAAGTGACTGCCATCTTTTGATGCATTACTCATTTCATCCAAACATGTTAATTTGTGCAGCTCAGTGATTCTCTGAATTGCAGAGCAGCAGCATAAATCAGAATACACTGGCATTTCTGGAGGAGACCACATGATAAATTAGCTTTAGCTGCTGCTGCAGATTCTCTCATTAGCATGCAGCTCTGCCACTGAGACCACTCTTCATGTTGAGACTGCCACTAGTGGGAAAACTAAGTAGTGGAGTGAGTTATCACTTGGAATGGAGGCTATCTAGCTACTGAAAGCCTTTCTGAATCAGTGCAAAATCTTTTTTTTTCTTTCCTTAAAATCAAAATAGTGACACAGGCCTCTTACACAGTCACATAAAAAGGTGCCTCAAATTGCATTCTTAATATCTTTGTATATTTTACTGAAGAAATGAAGATCTTAGCCTGTTAGTACAAGTATGAACGACAAAACCAAAAATGACGTAAAGACTAAGACCCAAAACCAGGGATAGATTTTAAATATTGCTTAGATATATATATATATATATATATATATATATATATATATATATATATATGTTCATAGGTGTGTACTAGGCTAATGGCCCTGGAACCTTTACAAGCCTAGCCCATCGGATTATCCTGGCATAGTGCCACCCGACCTTAGTTCCCAGTGCCTCAGTCGAGTAAAGCCACTGAAGTGATCCCTGAGGGGAATTTTCTATTTCCCATCCACTCATCAAGATTTCTCTTGAAGAAAGGCAGTGAGGTGCTCTGCGTGACATGTATGGAAAGCTTATTATATAGTCTATTATATATCTATATATAGATAGATATTTATGTACATATATATATATATATATATATATATATATATATGTGTGTGTGTGTGTGTGTGTGTGTGTGTATGTTTGTGTGTGTGTGTGTGTGTAGTAAAATGCTAGAATAACAGATTTTTATTAAAATGCATTTCCTGAAAGATATTACGTCTGAATCTCAAATGTCTGTCATTGTTTGATAACTGCAACTTCCAGAAAATCACACATTTCATGATGAACAGAACAAAAATATAAAGCAAAATTGGGATATTCTATTGAGTATATTGAACATCAGATGCTATCACGAAAGGTGAATAAGTAGAGAATTAAGGAAAAAATACCTTTTCTGGTGCTAGCAGTAGATAAATTGTCTCCAGCAACCTTTCTCCCATTGAAAACACCCGTAAAAGCACATACAGATACAGAGAGAATAAAAGTAGTCGATTTCAGCAATCAGAATTTATATACTAAAGTGAGCTCTGATGTACTCAACAGCCATATTGATAGAAAACTGGCAGTCCATTCTGAGAACAAATGACAAGACAGACCCGGACTTAACATGGCTGTTAACAAGCAAACATTAATATGCATTTTCTGAAACCAGAAAGTCAGAAACTGTTATTATCAACTAAATCCAATCTTCACTTTATCTGGACAAAATACTGTTCTGGGAAGGGGAAAAGGATGCTGTACATTAGCTAGGATCATTAACATTTGCAGTGATTATAACAACTGGTAAAGCAGTTTTGTCAGGTGGTCATCATGTGGGATTGAAAACTACATTTTTGTTTACTGATCCTGTACTAACATGATTTATACAAAATGTTATCAGAGACTGAAACTGCAGTATCGAAAAAGAGGCATAAGTTTTTCTTTTACTGGATTTTCATTGTGAAACAATTTAAATGTTCTTTATTTATGGAATAACTCTTTTTATTGAATACATTTGAAAAATTATTTTGATTGCATTTCCTGATTTACTGTCAGTTGACTTTCTCTTTTTCCTTGAATAAAGGTTGATTGATATGTCATCTACAACAATGTCAAACTGAGCCAGGCATCCAGTGTCTCAGATTCTGAGTCACTGTCACTTGTTACAATTATTAATAGACAGCACAAGCATGTTAAGAATACAATCAGCATACTTTATGATTTCTTTCTCTGTGACAGTAGCAGCTGTGTGAAAATCTTAAAAAAGGTTGTCATTTGCTACTTGACATATATTTTGTATTTTAAAAATGCACAGTTTTTGACAACTAAATCAGTTGTACTATATGTTTGACCGGTGTATAAGATATGCAGGCTTCTTGCATACTTTGATGCAAGTCTGCCCATATTATCACTAATTCAGCTATATTTCTAAGATGTCATTATCTGTGGATCAAATCATTTTTCTTTGTGAAAACAGGTAGTTTGGGAACCATAAATTATGATCTTTAAGAATATGACATCATAGTTATATGACCGTTAAAGACATGACATCATACTTAAAATAGCAGATTATACTTTGGCTGTGAGTAGAAAAAGATACGTAAATAGTGTGATCCTGATATGCAACAGCAGAATATAAATCTTCCTGCTTGCGTCATCCAATGCCATCTGCAATAAAATGTATTGGTTCCAGTACAATAGTATATTTATGAACAACATGAATGAACTAGTGAATGCAATGCATCCCATGTACCTTACAACATGAATGAATTAGTGAATGCAATGCATCCCATGTACCTTACAACATGAATGAATTAGTGAACGCAATGCATCCCATGTACCTTACAACATGAATGAATTAGTGAATGCAATGCATCCCATGTACCTTACAACATGAATGAATTAGTGAATGCAATGCATCCCATGTACCTTACAACATGAATGAATTAGTGAATGCAATGCATCCCATGTACCTTACAACATGAATGAATTAGTGAATGCAATGCATCCCATGTAGCTTACAACATGAATGAATTAGTGAATGCAATGCATCCCATGTACCTTACAACATGAATGAATTAGTGAATGCAATGCATCCCATGTACCTTACAACATGAATGAATTAGTGAACGCAATGCATCCCATGTACCTTTCTGATCTTCTTATGACATCAGATGTTCCTTATTCTTACTAACGGCAGCTCCAGGTGTTTCTCTAGGATCAGCATACTGATGCCTCAGACTATCTCATATTGATTGTTTATATCTGCATTAATAACGTGCTACCACATACTCTACTGAAAGATTTTGCCTTAAAGCTTCCACAATGGGCCAAACAACTTCACTGATACTTGACCTCCGTCTCTATTAACTAAATATACTGAAGTAAACACTGTTCATACATGCTTTATTTAAGAATATGATGTTCATGCTTCTCTAAAACATTTAATAAAAAAGTGTTATAGCCAGAATTGCTTTGCCTCATAAGAAAGCTGACATCTGGATAAACAAAATACTGCTAAATGCATTTGTGTAGCTTAAGTAGTTACTGACATGGTGTGTAAGTTACATAACATTACAAAAATAATATTCATTGGGTTTATCATGACAGAAAAATCCATGTTATGATTTAGAATCTTAGGAATACCAACACTTTAAAGATTTGTTTGTAATTAGCAGTTTCCATCTATACTTCTTCAGGAGTACTTATGCATCTAGAGTAAAGCACATTTGATGATCTGTGAATATATAACGTGATTTTGTCAGAGGCTCACAATGCATACAGAGACAGATAATGGTCAAATGGGGCCCTAGACAGGGTAATGGAATGAAACCCCCTCCCTTCATCCATACCGATATCCCATTACTAGGCCATCTTTCTTCAATTACTGTGTGTCGCTCG
This sequence comes from Protopterus annectens, assembly GCF_019279795.1. NCBI lineage: Eukaryota > Metazoa > Chordata > Ceratodontiformes > Protopteridae > Protopterus > Protopterus annectens. The sequence continues at coordinate 1,266,217,293 of NC_056729.1, read as the reverse complement.
TCTGGTCAGGATAAAACAGACAAACACTTCTGGGTTCAGTTCAAGCAGCTTTATTACACACAAACACATCAAGAATGAGGCTTTGTTACTTAAACTTAAACTTATAAACAGATACCATACTCATACATGTTAACACTCTGGCTGTTCTCTCAAGATGGCACTGCTTCCTGCACATGCAGAAATGATCTTTTGATATGCAATTATACAGAACTAATTCTTTGACATGCAATCATACAAAACACATATAAAACAATCATGTCCAGGTTGATGTGTATTTTACAATAGGTCTAGAAATACAACCTGATTGTGTAACATAAAAGTCAGAATTGGATCTAGCAACAAGGACTGTCTTCAAGGAATGTTCTTTAAAATAATGACTAGAGGTTGATGATCAGTTTCAATTTGAATAGTTCAGCCATAATATAATCATGGAACTTTGAACATACAAACACAATTGCCAAAGGTTCCTTCTCAGGTTGAGCATACTGCATCTCAGTTTGGGTAAGAGTTCTAGATGCATAGGTAATGGGTCTGCCCTGTTGAAGAATAACTGCACCAAGACCAAACTTTGAAGCATCACAGGAAAGAGCTACTGGTTTATGGACATCATAGTACCTTAATGTAGGAGGGTTGACAATTTGCTGTTTGAGGTTATCAGATGCTCTGGGTGGCCATGGTGGTGCAGCAGTTAGTGTTGCCACCTCACAGCAAGAGGTTCTTCAGTTTGATCCTCAGCTGGAGCGCCTTCTTTGTGGAGTCTGCATGTCCTCCCTGTGGTCACGTGGGTTTCCTCCGGATGCTCCGGTTTCCTCCCACATCCCAAAGACATGCTGTAGGTGGATTGGACACTCTAAATTGGTCCTAGGTGTGAGTGTGTGCATATGTGTGCCTTCATGTGCCTTCTGTGGAAGGTTGGGCACTGGACTGGCAACTCAACACCACAAAACTCCACTGCCAATCATGAGCGGACAGGTGATCTGTGGTGGCGATCCCTAACCGTGAAAAGCCGAAAGAAGAAGAAGAAGAAGGTTATCAGATGCTTTCGGGTGTTGTTCTAATCATGACCATGCAACATTTTTATATGTCACCTCTATTAAAGGTGCGGATAATTCACTAAACTCATGGATAAATTTGTCCAAATAGTTAACTATACCAAGAAAATGCTGTAAATCTTGGACATTGTCTGGAGCTGGCATTCCAAGAATGACTGTTTTCTTTAGAAGGGTCTGGTTGTATGCCTGTACTAATAAATAAATGACCTACATAAGTAACTTCTGGTAGTCTGAATTTACACTTCAGAGGACTAGGCTTTAAGTTTACTTCACATGCTTTGTCCAGAACTTTCCTGAGGTTTCTGTCTTGCTCTGCATCACCGTTGCCTCCAGCTAGTAAATCATTAACTATTATTGCACACAGATAGCCCGAAAAAATTTGCTCCATTGGATGCCGAGAGACTTCACTGGCAAAATTTAATCCAAAAGGCACCCTGAGGAATCTGTATCTGCCAAACGGGGTACTGAATGTAGTCAGTAGTGAAGATTTGTGATCATGCATTACTTGCCAAAATGAACTCTTTGCATCTAAGACAGAAAAATCAGTGGCATTTTGCATGAGGGTGGCAATCTCCTCGACTGTACGCATAGGATGATGAGGTCTCTTTAATGCCTTGTTCAAGGCTCTTGGGTCAATGCATATTCTGATTTCATCTGAATTTATCTTATGAGCAGCTACCATGGAACACACCCACTCAGTCGGTTCTGTGACTGGACAAATCACACCTTGCTGCACCATTTTGTCTAACTGGATCTTGACTTTGTCCTACATAGCTACTAAAACTGTCCTTGCTGGTCTGACCACTGGGCTGACCTCTGGGTCTACTTTCATGGAGCACACAACTGGAAATTTGCCTAGCTTTTCATCAAAAACATCAGCATACTCTGAAAAAATATCTTCAGTAAAGCTGGAACTGGGACATGTGCTTACATGATGTACGTCTTAGGTAAAAGAAAGCAATTTAATTCTTAAACTGTCTCTGAGACCTAATAATGACTGCACAGGTTTTCAGACTACATAAAATTGCAAGCTGTAACTGTTCCCAGCAGAATAGCATGAAAGCACTACTGAGCCTTCGGTTTGAATCTCTTCACCTCCATAAGTAACAAGCTTTGCACAATTGGCCAAATTACGTTGCTCACTAGCTCTCACTTTAGCAAATGATTCTGATGACATTACATTACCCTTTGAACCAGTGTCCACTTTGAGCTCTGTGGGTTTACCATTGATCAGGACAGTACAATATACTTTGTTCTTTGCCAGCAAATCTACTGCATTAACCTTTTCACTGACCACTGATACACCATTTACATAAAAATTAGGGTTGCAGCCTTCTACATGCTCAACTTGCTTTTTTGAGTGACCTTTCTTAATAATAGAATCAGGCTTGCTTGATTTACAAAACTTTTGAAAATGGTTCCATTTCTTTACACTTGTGGCATTGCTGACCAAATGCTAAGCACTTCTCTCTTTTAAACTCATAGTTAGCTCCACAATTACAACAGTTAACAATACTTGACTTGGGTTTTGCTGACTTACCCTTATACTGCACTGAGCATGTCCATTTTGCTGAGCTAGTCCTGGAACTTGCTAGTAGGTTACAGAATCTCCCAGGGAATTCCGCAGGGGTTGCAGATACCAAGTGCTTAGGCCTGCTTCTGCTTGCCCCATGCTGCATGCTGCCTACATTTGCTGTAGAGGCTGCTGAAACTAAGCTCTTATCACTTGTAAGCATACTTCTGTGCTTTTCTGTAAACTCATGAATTTCACAAATCTCTATGGCTTTGTTCAATGTTAAACCACTGTCACAAAGCAAAATCTTTCTCACTGCAGCATTATTGACACCATACAAAAGCCTGTCCTTTAACAACTCATCTTTCAAATCACCTAATCTGCACGTTTTAGCTTTATTTATCAAGTCAGTGATATAAGCTGCAAAAGTTTCATCTGGCTTTTGGTCTCTTGTATAAAATAAGTGCCTCTCTAATGTAACTTTTGTCTGGGGTTGCACATTTCTCTAAATTTATGTTTCAAGCACTCTGCATATTCCCTCAATTCAGCCGGTACAATAATCTGGCAGTTTCCCCCTCTCCTCAATATATTTTTGGTGCATACATAATGAATGCTCTCTTTCAGTGGCTTCTGACCCAGCTAAGTTAAGAAAAATGAATGCCCTTGTATATGCATCTTTGTCAGAAAAAGCTGCTTGTATGTATCGTACTTCTGCTCAAATACTCTCCAGTTCTCTGCTATATTATGATCAAACACAAGTGGACTGGGTCTGCAAAATGCCTCTGCCATATCAATACAGAGTAGTGAAAGTGCTTGGAATCATGTACAAACATATACACATAACTATGCCAGAACTTTATGCCAGAATTTATAATTATGCCCAATAGCACAACAGTCTCTTTGAAATAACTGCACTTTGCCAAGTAAATTTCTGTAGCACAAGAATACTTTAAAATCACTGTACTTTGTGAAACCACTCCTTACATACCTCTCAACCTCTTAGAGCAAGAAATCTAGACAAAGCCATGAATAAAAGTGGTACAGAGGCCCAAAAATAGGGACACTTTTTAAATATTGCTCTTACAAACTTAGAAAGTTGATAGGACAACAGGTTTTAAATGAGCATGAATTTTCTGAAGGATATACAGTCTGAAACTCAAATGTTTGTCATTATTTTCTAACCTCAATCTTTAATGATTTGCCACTAATTTGCCAGAAAACCACAATTTTATGAAAAATGGACCAACAATATGAGGCAAAAATCTGGACATTCTGCGAAAATCTGTACAGTTGAGAGGTATGACTCCTTATCAGTCTAAGAAATACTTTGAAATGTCTGTACTTTATGAACAAAGTGTACATAGCAGAAGAAGCTCAGAGTAAGAAACACTTCGAAATGGTGGCACTCTGTGAATAAATGTACACAGCACAAGAAACTTTTTGAAATGGCTGTACTTTGACTGTACTTTGCAATATAAGCGTACTTTCCACACAGCAAACTCTTTGAAATAATTGCCCCGAAATAAAACACACACTCTGCAAGCACTTTTGCACACTTTGAGATACTTTGAACAACTCTAGTTATGCTTTGAATGGCTTTGGTCAATGTGAAATAGTAGTTTGTTCCCAAACACGGTCTTTTACTAAAAATCATGCAGTTGCCTTGCTCTTTAAGCTTATTTTGCCCTTTTATTGCACTTGTTATGCCCATTTAACCTCTTATCATGCTCATTATACTTTTCTTGTGCTCATTATACTTTAAATATGCTTGTTATGCAAACAGGAGGTAATTCTGAGCCCCGTATGAATAGTTCTGCTAGTTTTATTAAACATCATGGTTTTGAACATTTCATTTAATTAATAATGCATTTTGTGCCTTTGGTTTGATTAACAATGCATTTGTGCTACTAGTTTAATTAATAACGCGTTCTGTGCCTTACAAATGCTAAGTTTCATTTTCTTTGCAAAATAAATTATTTGTGCAAGTTCTGGTTACCTTAAGTTCATTTCTGGCCCTTGTGTCACCTTCAACTCTGCACCGCATGGCTTGAAGAAGTTGTTCTCTTAATCCCATTTATGACACCATGTCAATCTTCTGGTCAGGATAAAACAGACAAATAGTTGTGGGTTCAGTTCAAACAGCTTTATTACACACAAACATATCAGGAATGAAGCTTTGTAACTTAAACTTAAACTTATAAACAGACTGACTCACACATCTTAACACTCTGGCTGTTCTCTCAAAATGGCACTTCTACCTGCACATGCTCACTATTTATATGCACGTGTCTACATCTGGAAATGTTTCTTAAAGGTACATACACACGCTCTGTTCTTCACTATGAAACACTGACAAAACCTGACAAAGTGCATATTATATTCTTCTTCATTTTTAAAATTATCGCAGAGATTTTGGTTTAATTTAAAACTTATATTTCAAGTTTTTTTTTTTTACAGCAAAACACTGACAGTCATTTGCTAAACAAAACAAAACAAAACAAAACAAAAAAACTTTCACATTAAAAGCAGACATTTATTAAAAGTTTATCTAGCAAGCCATTGACTTCAAGAGATGTGGTAGGATTCATAGTCAAATAAAATATAATGGAACAGTAATTAGCAACTTTGTAAAAATGTGCAGATTCAAAAACAATATGTAATACATTTGATAACAGCATGGGATAGCCTGCTGGATGTTAGTGTCTCTTTTCAGATGCAAACCAGGAGCACTATTTAGTGACATGACTTAGCCAGAGTCACACACTAGACATTCTATGGCCTGGAAATCAAACTCTGCACTATAGGCAGCAGCTCATTAACATCTCACAACCTTCCTTTATACCTTTACTACTTTGGGATTCAGGAACTAGATATTAATACACACACAGACACACACACATAGACCTAAACACACATGCATACACGTGCACAGAAACACACGCAAATGTGCACACAAACAGATGCACAGACGCACACACATACAAACATATTACTATCTTGTATGACTGTATACCTCAGCAATCTGTTGAGCTCAAGTCATACTTAACATCCTGCAGAATTTTAAAACAGGAACAAAAGCCCTTGAAAAATAAGTGCATCTATCCAAACATCTGGACATGTAAGTAGAATATAACTCTTCCCACTTCCAGTATGAATGTCCACTTTCAGTAGGAATGTGGGGTACTATTCAGAAACGTGTTTTAAAAAAAGTGAGTGATAGAAACGACTGAAAAATATAAGCACGTCATCAAAGAGACAATGTAAAAACCTATGGATTGCATTGTAAAATTCTACCACACAAGGTCATTTATTTTTGCAACTGAAAAAGAAAGATGTAAGATTTATGTGCTCTCTGTTTAAGTTATTGGTGCCACTAGTATGTTGGTCATGTAGTGGGATTTTTGTATATAGACAGCTCCAAAAATTATGTGTGATCAGGGGGATTCAGAAAATTATCTGAAGGAGTAAATCAAGCTGGAAATAGGGGCATAACTTCAAAAATCAATACATTACATGCAGGGGTAAATCAGGCCTTAAAATAGGAAAGTTCTTCCAAAATGGGCAGAGTTGAGAGGTCCGGCTTAAGAGAATGAATAAATATATAACTATTAACATATAAATATGTCTCAGCTCCCTGTTCTCAACACCATACAGTGCAATCCATTGCAAGGCCCTTCTGCCCTTTCAAATTCCTTGCTCAAAAATCAGAGACAAAGACCAAAAGTCACAAACAGATTAGAAATATTTTGTTTACATATTTAGAAAATTGCTAGACTAAGAAGCTTTGCATTTATAAGCATTTTCTGAAGAATAAAAAGTCTGAAACTCAATTGCCTGTCAAAATTTAGTGACTGTAATCCATAGCAATTTTACAGAAAGCCAAAACAAAACCTTATATATATATATATATATATATATATATATATATCTATATATATATATATATATATATATATATATATATATATATATATATATATATATATATATATATATATATATATATATATATATATATATCTATATAGCTATATATATATATATATATATATATATATATATATATGTGTATGTGCATGAAAAAGCAACATGCCAAATACCTATTGCCACCTCTCCCGGATTGCCTGGGAGTCTCCCAGATTTTTATAGCATCTCTCGTCTCCTGGAAGTAATTCAAAAATCTCTGAAATGTCCAGGAATAATGACATTATACTCTCAGGTAACTTGAACTCAAGCAATCGGCATTCACTCACACATGATCACGCTCACTCTCTCCCGACACACATACACACACACACACACACACACACACACACACACACACACACACACACACACACACACATTCATTTCCTCATTCATACCTACATTCACTCACACATTGCTCTCATTGTTTCATGATTTCACACACACACACACACACACACACACACACACACACACACACACACACACACACACACACACACACACACACACTGTCACTTCCTCATTCATACCTGCATTCATTTTAATCACACTCAGTCTCCAGATCTCACACACACACACATACACACACACACACACACACACACACACACACACACACACACACACACACACACACACACAGACACACACACACACACACACACACACACACACACACACTCACACACACACACACACACACACACACACACACACACACACACACACACACACACACACACACACACACACACACACACAGTCACTTCCTCATTCATACCTGCAGTCATTCACACATCGCACTCAGTCTCCCATTCTCACACACACACACACACACACACACACACACACACACACACACACACACACACACACACATGCACACATGCACACACACATACACGCAAAGTCACTGCCTCATTCATACCTGCATTCATTCACACATCACACTCAATCTCCCGATCTCACACACGTACACAGTCACTTCATCATTCATACCTGCATTCACTCACACATCACTCTCACTGTCTGTCACATGCACACACACACTTATGTATTCATTCATGCATCACTGTCTCTCTCTCACATGCACACAGGTGTATTTTAGAACATCGAATATTTAACAGTTCGAATCACTAAGTCTACCTTTAGTGATCAAACTGTTAAAACATCGAATTTTCAGATAAAAAAAATAAAAGCACCAAAAAAAATTAAATGGTGTAGGCAGGGGAGCAAGCCCCCATACACCCCCGACACCCCCCGCTACTTAAATATACCAACTCCGAGACCGCACTACATTGAAGTAAATGGAAATCTCCCCTTACGGAGATTTCCATTTACTTGTTCGATGTTCTGCAGTTTCGCTATTCTCGTGTCAACAATGTCAGATTTGACATTGACGGCTTTCACGATTTTAATATAGACCCCATACACACACCCACTTACGCATTCATTCATACATTGCTGTCTCTCTCTCTCTCTCTCACATGCACACTGCCACACACCCACTTTACACATTCATTCACACATTATACTCACTGTCTCCCAATCTCTCACACACACACACACACACACACACACACACACACACACACACACACACACACACACACACACACACAAAATCTCTCGCTCCATACCACTCAACGTCTTAGCACAAGAAATCTGCACAAAGCCATAATAAAAGTGGGACAAAGTCCCAAAAATAGAAACAGTTTTTAAATATTGCCCATTATTTACTGCTTTGTCCAAATTTTTTGTTCTTAAAGGTAAATCTCAAGCAACCAGAAAAGACACTTATCCAGCATGTACAATCCCCATGAGTGCTGGATAACTGAGAGTCTACTATACTTAATTTGTTGCCTTGGCTGCACTGCACACAAATTAAAAAATTTCACCAGTCACAATGGCTGAATCAAAGCATTCGGATTCTGAATCTAAAAGCTGTATAAATGCAAAAAAAAAAGTATCACTGTTTATTCAATGATGAATGGTTAAAAGAAGATGCTTTTAAGGATTGATTGGGTAAGAAAACAGTCTGAAGCAGAATGCAAAATTTGCCATGATAGATACATTTACAGTAAAGTATGAGGGATGCAGATTGGTAGTAGTGCATGCAACATTGGTGAAACATAATAAAAATGTGAAGCAGATTAAACAAAATACAGTCATGATGAGCTTCTTCAGAAAACCAAATACCAAAGAGGACAATCTTATAACAGCTGCTGAAGTGACTCTAACTTACCACAGTGTAAAGCATCATCACAGCTAATCAAGTCAAGATTGTGGCACCAACATAATGGGAACTGTTTTCCCATAATCTAATACTGTGAAAAAGATTGCTTGCGGCAGAACAAAAGCAACTAATATAATTGAAAATATTCTCGCTCCTGTTTCACAAGAACAATTGATCTCTGACTTACAAGAATCAAAGTAATTTTCAAAACTAGAAGGAATAAAACATGGTTTGCTAGACTTTTATGAAGATTCAGATGAAAGCAGTGAGGTGATAATGGGTAAATTAGTTAAAGTGATAGAGAAAAATGGATTGCACATAAGCTGAGTGTCTGCTTTTTCTGGGGATAATGCTGCAGTGAATTTTAGCAAGAAGATTTCTTTGTATGAGAAACTGAAAAAAAAAAACGAAATTATGAACTCATTGCGCCTAATGGCAAATGTCATATTCTACATAACTGTGTTAAACAGGCATGCAAAACTTTGTCAATGGATGTTGAAATTCTCATTCTTAAAGTTTATGCTGAACTTTCCTGATATGTCAAATGAACTGCACAGTTCCAGTCATTTTTCAAGTTTGTCAGACTTGAGTATCAAGACATTCTTTGTCATGTACCAACGAGATGGTTATCATTACTCCCAGCACTTGAAAAAATACTTCTAGTTCATAGGTTCATAGGTGTGTACTAGGCTAATGGCCCTGGATCCTTTACAAGCCTAGTCCAAAAAAAAAAATTGCCTTGGCACTGTTGCCACCCAATGTTAGTTCACAGTGCCTATATTCAGTAGTACAACTGGAATGATCCCTGGAGTGAACTTTCTGTTACCCATCCACTTGTCAAGAGTTCTCTTGAAGACGGCCAGTGAGGTGCTCTGCTTGACATGAATGGGAAGCCTATTCCAGAGTATGTGCAGTCTTTGAGAGATGAACCTGTCCCTCCAGCTTGTTCTGTTAATTGTGGTAACAGTTGTAATCTCTGGAGCGTGTAGCACAGGGGGACTGGGATTCCTTTAGGTGTAGCATTTTAAGAAGGGCTGGGTTGGACATGGCTTTGTAAGTCAAGCAGAGATCACCTCTAAGGAGATGATAAGAGACTGAGAACAGCTGACGTTTCTTGAGTCTGTCCATGTAGGACATGTATTTAAGACCTAGGATTCTTTCTGTGAGGTACTTTTGTGGCCCCTCCAGCTGTTGTAGGTGTCTGGTCAGGTACATGCCAAATGGGTCGTTATATTTGATGATTGGCCTAATGAGGGATGAGTAGAGAGGGATGATGACCTCTTTCTTCCTGGATGAGAAACCTTTGTTTATAAGATGTGCCACGTCGAAGGACCGTCTGACCACCCTGACAATGTGGTGGTCAAAGGTGAGGTGGCTGTCAACCTGGGTGCCCAGATCTCTTATTGCCCCTTAAGTGTTCAGTGGGCTCCCTTAAATGTGGTAATTTGTGGGAACTAAGTTTTTTTCCAAAGGGAATGATAACGCATTTTTTGGTGTTAAGCTTCAGGCCATGGTTCCAACACCAGTCATTGATCTCAGAGAGGCCCTTTTGTAGGATGTCTGCATCACTTGGGGACTTGATAATGACACTTGGCTTGCAGTCATCAGCAAACTTGGCCAGCCAGAGTCCTTCTGTGTTGGCCTGAACTTCTGAGAAGTAGATACCAAACAGGAGAGGGCCCAGGGATAAGGCCTGTGGGACTCCACTCGTGACTGATCAAAAGTCTGACTTGGAATCCGCAACTTTCACTCTGTGGGTCCTTTCTGTGAGCCAATATGCAACCCACCTATTGATGTAAGGATTGATGCCTAGTTTAATGACTTTATCAATGATACCTGAGTGGGGAATGGTATCAAAGGTCTTGGCCAGGTCAGGGTAGCCTTACCCTGATCCACAGCCTTGGTGACTGCCTCAAAGACATTAACCAGGTTCAGCAGCAGGATCTCCCCTTGACAAAGCCAAACTGTGTGGGGTCAAGAGTTTGGAGATTGCCTATATCTTTGTTAAGCAGGTCCATGATGATGCACTCCATAGCTTTGTATACCAGGCTTGTTAGGCTAATGAGACGATAGTTTCCAGGGTCTGTAGTTGCTACCCCTTTATGGAGTGGGATGACTGTAGCAGTGTGCCATTCCTTAGGGACATAGCCTGAGCTAAGGCTGTGACTTGAACAGGGCACACAGATGTGGTGCCAGTTTGTTTTACAGCTTATGTAGGATGCAGCCAGGGATATTATCAGGTCCCATGGATGCTGTATTCTTGGCTTTGGACAATGCAGCTTTTACCTGTGCTGCAGAAATGGTGGGTACCAGGCTTTCATCTGGTATTGTGATAGGGCCCTAGGGGGGGAGGGGTAAAGCTGGCATTGAATCTGTCAGTCAGTATGCTGGCTATATCTGTTGGCTCAGTATAAGAGGTGCCATTGTGCAATAACTCAGATCAAATCTGGGTATTGCTTTTGAGGTTTTTGATATAGCTACAGAAGGCTTTGTCAGCTGCAATTCTGCCTTCATATCTGGCTTATGAGGACTTGATAACGGATCTCAGCTTTTTGTTGAGACTGATAAGGGAGGTTTTCCAGTCTTGTGACTTTATTTTTTTTCCAACAGTTTCTTCCTTCTGTTGCAGAATTTATTGATGGCTGGGCTCCAACAGATCGGCTTCCTTTTTTTGGAGGAGAGCATCTTAGTTCTATTTGGTATGGCAAGATCCATGCATTTGTGTACATGCTCATACAGTGCATTGGTGTATGATTTGGCAGTCATGCAGCTATTTTTTATTGGTGGAGATTTCCATTGTGATCAGTTTGTGGTCAGATTTAACCAGGGAGGAACTGACTATAGGTGTGGAGAAATAGTCTCCCATGTTGGTGATAACCAGGTCGAGGATGTTGCTTCCTCTACTGGGGGTTAGAATGAGCTGGTCCAGGGCATTGGAATTGATAAATTCCAGAAAGTGTTGGGCTGGTACATTGGTACTTGAATAGTTTTCCCAGTTGATGGAAGGGTAGTTGAAGTCATTCAGTATGAGAGTATTGGGTTGGACCTTGATAGATTCCAAGGTTCTTAGAAAGTTGGCGTGTGAGTCAAGGGGCATCTGATCACTCTACCCTACTCTAATGACTTTAAGATAGTGTGCAACGTTATTAAATCTAATTGGGGTATTTTGACAACGAATGATCAGATTAAAGATATAGTAGGAAATACACCATTACTAAGGTACAAAAATATGAAGTCACTTAAAAGACATCTTTGTTACACAGATTCCAAGATAGGACTACCTTTAAGGGAGGAAGAATTAGGGACTTATCCTTATGGTGGCTGTAAATATTGCCCCCTTATAGATACTTCAAATCTCTTTGAGCATCTGATATCTAAAAGCAGATACACATTTAAAGTGTATGCAAACTGCAGAAGCACTAACATTGTTTATTTAGCTACCTGCACTGAATGTGAAAATTTTTACATAGGAAAAACAAATAGAAAGCTTTATGAGAGAATATGTGAACATATGTATGCAGTTAAAAAAATATGATTATACTAATGCCCTAGCAAAGCATGTTCAAGAAACAGGTTTAAAGCACAGTTTTTTGTTTAAGGTCATAGAAATGGTTTATATGGGACCTCAAGGAGATGATTTAATAAATTATACAGAGGCGAGAGTTACATTGGATTTTTAAGTTATGTGCAAATAGGAGACCCGGTCTAAACGACAAGGTCTCTTTAAGACCGCTTTTAAAATCTAAGGATTTGCATAAGTAATAATGTTAATTAGTTTTTCTTTTAAAGTGAGTGTATAAGATTTAAGAAATATGTCTGATAAAGAACTTGGTTCAAAAGCACTTACATCTGCTGTTTGTGGAAGTTTAAAGCCTTTTTACTTTTATATGCCTTGTCTCTGAGATTCCTTTGCATATATTTTTGGATTTTTGAACTCTGTGCTTGCTTTTAAGGAATCCAGTTTACCCAGAAGAGTGACCTTGTTACTGAATTATTAGAAATGTTTGACAGACATGGTTTAGAGTTAGTACAGTTTATTATTCGAATTAATGAAAAAAGAATTAAATGCTTGTTAGACAAAATTAATGACATTAATAATAAACTTACTGCTGATTTATCATGTAACAATTGTGAATGCGAATATGATAGTGTTAGATAAAATAGAAGAACAAGTTAATTATAACATGGCAAGGAAACAAAAAAAGTTATATAGAGATGAACATGAATATAATACTAAAAATAGCTTATCCATTACCTAAAGCATATCAAAGAGGGGATAGAATAGATTTTGAGAATACAAATGAAGAAGTCGGGGCAGCAGAGGGGTACCTTTACAAACTGAGAAATGGAGGGACAAATGGAGTCCCTATCAACAAAATAGACACTACTATCAAAATGATAGTGTTATACAAGAAGAAGAGTACCGCTCCCTAAGAAGATCAGAAAGAATTAATAATAAAAGAAAAAAAAAGTAATCTCTGTGGTATCCCCGGAGTCTCAAAACAACCCATTAAAGTTTAGTGGGTCCAAAAACAAAACAGTGTAAGAAACTTCTCTGTGTGGAAGATTTTCAGTCCATATATTTCTAGTTAATTAGGGTATATTAATCAGATCAGACAATAGTAGTAGAAGTAGCGAACTTAAACTCGTCTTAAGTCAAAACAAACCAACTCAAAAAATAATAGAAAATATATAATTGTACATCATTACTAAGTATTCAAACGTAATCCAAGCAAGGCAGGCAGTCTGTTTCCAGTAAAAAATCATTTATTAAGTACACAGACAAGCGATCCAAGTAAAACAAAAATAGAGTAATAATTTCCTCACAAGCTTTCTAAATATATATATACTTTTTATCAGGCATGGGAGTGGTTTATTGTGCTGTAAAACAAAGTGTTATTGGTACACATGTTAAATTCACATCCCTTCTCCCATCAGTTTGACATTCAAGCTGGTCCTGCCCCGCTTAGTAGCTGTCATAATAATATATAACCCTTATGTACTTTAAATAAAATTTATAATGATGTGGTACCTCTTATTTAACCAGATTATTGAGTAGATTATTAAGTCTGTGATTTTATCCAAGACATTATACTACATGGCTGGAAATATATCAACCTTAGTTCATTTGGCAATCAAAATATATATATAAACATATACAAATACATTTTGCATGTAAAAATCAATTTCTATTTTCATAACCTAGTGTTAACAAAGATCGCTTTCATCCTAGACTTCTTCAGGTCTGTGTACAAGAACCCTAAAAAACAATGTATAAACATATATATATATATATATATATATATATATATATATATATAATTGTATAATTAGTTAGTATTGTTATTACACATCATTTTGAATAAAGTAGAAAAAAGAACCAGAAAAAAATAAAAATAAGAAAAAAATGTATGTATGATGATGGAAACAAAATATACACTAAAATTACAATTGATTTAAAATGGTATTTAAAACCAACTGGTAGAATAAAATAAAATAAAATACAATTAGTCATGTAAACAATGTGGCAATTTTCTAAGTTCCAGTGCACTTTTAATTGAACAGTAGCAGTTTAATCCAGGCTTCTTAAAAGAGTTCAGCTTTAATTGCCAGATGAGTTCATGTTTCTCCAGAATATTCGGGATGTCTCCTTCAAGCTCACCCATGTCTATGCAATCCAGGATCTGGAACTTAAAACCTGTGTGTCTTATATGAAGAGAAAAGTGTTTGGCTAGTGCATTATTTTTACATCCAGAGTGGATATCTGACAGATGACATGAAATGAATACACTTGAGTTTATTTACAGTCTTGCCCACATAGAATGCATCACATGCATTGCACTGTGCACTGTGTTACAGTCACCCACTGCACTGGTTTTAATGATTTTCTTTAAATAAGGGCAATAAAAACTATCGCATTGCTGTATAAATATACAAAATGTACAATTCAAAGCCCCCGGGCCTGTGGAAAATATGGCCCAGACTGCAGAATCCTTTATAAGTGCATTCTAAGAACACCTTCAGGAATGCATGGATCATGCAATCCCAAATAAAACCAAGACCCAATCCTCCAAAGGCAGACATCTTGTCTGGTGGACCCCAGCCATAAACAAACTATACAATAAAAGGAGGAAGCTACTACATGATAGAGCAAAATCCCAAAAAGGGAAGGCATCTCTGATCAGTATTAGCAAAAAATTAAGGGCACTCATAAAATCGTCTAAGGCCAGCTTCGAGAGAAAAATTGCACAGGACACTAAGGATAATCACAAGGCTTTCTTTAGTTATGTTAGGAACCTGG
Source organism: Protopterus annectens (assembly GCF_019279795.1). Lineage (NCBI taxonomy): Eukaryota > Metazoa > Chordata > Ceratodontiformes > Protopteridae > Protopterus > Protopterus annectens. The sequence continues at coordinate 1,266,202,222 of NC_056729.1, read as the reverse complement.
GTGGGAATTCCCAGATATGCTCAGAATTAGTCCAAAATGACAAAAAATTCACCGAACCCACAGACATTGCCAACATCCTAGCAGACAGGTTCAGCAAACCCTCCCCACCAAAGGGCAAATATCTATCCCAGCAGAGTGCTGCCCCCTGACATCTCAGATGCTCAGGTAAGAGCCGCCCTCTCCAAAGCAAAATACACAGCATCATTGGGACCAGACGGTGTCCCGGGCTGCGTCCTACATGAACTCCAAGAAGAGCTAAACCCAAACATAAAACTACTGTTCGATCTCAGCCTTACTACAGGATATGTACCCAAAGAGTGGCGTACAGCAACAGTGGTCCCTCTCCACAAAGGTGGTGCCTCAACGGACCCTGTAAACTATCGCCCCATAAGCCTGACTAGCTTGGTCTGCAAAGCTATGAAAAGGATCATCATGGACCTCATAAATAAAGATATTGGGGACCTACAGACACTGGATCCTACCCAGTTCAGCTTTGTTAAGGGCAGATCCTGCCTCTTAAACCTGGTCGACGTCTTTGAAACAGTCGCCAAGGCCATTGACGAAGGGAAGGTGGTCCACACAGCCTACCTGGACCTCACAAAAGCCTTCGATACAATACCCCACTCGGGCATTATAGATAAGCTCACCAGCTTAAATATAAACCCCTATGTCACTAGATGGGTTGCAAACTGGCTCAAGGACAGAACCCACATGGTTAGAATTGCTGGAGCCATGTCAAACTCCAAACCAGTTACAAGTGGCATCCCACAAGGCTCAGTCCTGGGACCTCTCTTGTTCGGTATTTATTTCTCGGCGGTACAGGCCAACACAGAAGGACTGTGGCTGACCAAGTTCGCAGATGACTGCAAACTGGGTGCCATAATCGACTCTCCAGCCGACACAAGCATCCTCCAAAAGGGCCTCATAGAAACAGACAACTGGTGCCAGAGCCATGGCCTCAAGCTAAACGCCAAAAAGTGTATAGTCATCCCCTTTGGCAAAGACAGAGTGCCCACAAATTACCACATAGGTGGTAATCTATTAAGTACAGAAGAAGTAATTAGAAACCTGGGGACCCAAGTTGATAGCAATCTCTCATTTGACAACCACGTGGCCAAAGTGGTTAGAAAAACATTTTATATAGCCCACCTAATCATGAAGGGATTCACATCTAGATTAGGGGAGGTCATCGTGCCTCTTTACTCATCCCTCATCAGGCCCATAATAGAGTACAATGCCCCTTTTGGGATGTACCTTACCAAACACCTGCAGCAACTGGAAAGACCCCAAAAGTACCTCACCAAGAGGATCAAAGGATCAAACAGATGCCATATGCTGCCCGGTTAAAGGAACTCCAGCTCTACTCAGTGGCATACCGCCTGCTCAGAGGCGACCTGTGCCTGACGTATAAAGCCATGTCCAACCCAGAATTAAGGGACATGCTGCACCTCAAAAAATCCAAATCCCATCGAGCTACACGCTCGAGAGACTTGAACCTCAGCACTGAAATAAATAGGACATGCTGGAGGGACAGATTCATAACCCAGAGGCTCCCTTCACTCTGGAATAAAATCCCAGTCTAGGTTAGGCAGAGTCCCTCATTGACTCTCTTCAAGAGGAATCTTGATGAGTGGATGGGAGATCGTAGGTTTACCCCGGGTATCACTTCTGTGTCACTGTTAGACAGAGGCACAGTATACTAACCTCGAAAAAGGGCATAGCAAAATTAATTTAAAATGGGTGGCAAAAGCCAAACATACTCTGGCTAGGCTTATAAATGCCCTAGGGCAGATAGCCTAGTATTAACCTATGAACCTATGAATTAGTTTCACATCTTTTAGTGCTTTTCTCACATGGTCTAAGTTTAAATTCAACAAAACTTCTAATGTTCCTGGCCTTCCCATATAGAAATGATGGTGCTTCACCTAAGATGTTAATCAGGAAAGGGTTTCCTGTGACCATGTCCCAGTTTTCTGCAATAATATTTTTGATACTGTGATAATCCAAAGTGTATGTCAAGATGCAGCTATTTTTGCATTTGTTATTCTCTGTGGAATTACTTAACATTTTTCTACTGAGGAGGTTGAGTGAAGATGCTTCAATCCTTTTCAGTTTTACAATGGGTTCCAGGATGTTTTTTAACATCTGACTTTCATAGCCTCTCACTAGAAAATCATTCTCTAAGTTGTTCAGGCTTCTCAAAAATGGTTCCATCTCTGTGGTAATTCTAGCTAGTCTATAGCCTTGGGACTTCACTACATTATACTTGGTTTTTGTAGGATGTAGACTTTTACTGTGGAGTAATAAGTTTACTCTCGTTGGTTTTCTGAATAGATCAGTGGTGATTCTGTTATTGTTGGTGTCCTTGGAAATCTGCATATCTAAGAAAGTGGTTGAAGTATAGCTATGGGAAGAGGTAAACTTCAGGAAGGGGGCTGTTAGATTGAGCTAAGTGATAAAATGTCCAAGGTGCAAGGTGTCACCTTCCCACACAATAAAGATGTCATCAATAAAACATAAATAGCATGTGGTATGCTGCATGTAGTCTGTGTTGTTTAACACAAAGTCCTCCTCCCATTTGCCCAGGGCTATGTTAGCTAAGCTGGGAGCCATGGCAGCCCCCATTGCTATACCAGTTTTTTGTTTGTAGTGTTTGCCATTGAAAGTAAAGAAATTGAAGTCCAGTACAAGATTAATGAGTTTGCTGAACTTTTGCAGTTGTGCCTGTGTACCCTGATTATGTTTCTTAAAATACTCTATAGTTGCTGTTGTACAATAATTGTGAGGGAGCACTGTGTACAAGGATTCTGCATCAATAGTTAATAAAATACTGTCAGCTTTCACATTAATTTTTTTTTTTATTTTCCTCAGAAAATCCATTGAATCTCGTATGTATGACTTATTCTTTTCTGCTAGAAGTTTCAGCAGGTAATCAAGGTAAATGGAACCTCCACTTGCTAACACCGGTCTATAAGGTGGGTCTTCTCTGTTCTTGTGTGGCTTTGGTATTCCAAAAAAGTAAGGTAAATGTGGGCATGGGCTCCATAAATAATTATAAAGATTTTCAGTGATAAGTTTTTCATCCCATAATGTGGTGAGATTAGTGTTCCATAAATCATATGCTCTTTTTATGTCATTCATGGCAAATAACTCATAAAATCTGTTATCCTCCAGCATGTTTTCTATCTTTTGGTTGTAGCTAGTAGTTTCAGTCACAAGTATACCTCCTCCCTTGTCTGCCTTCATTACACGCCTGGATTTATCATTGCCTAGCTTAACAATGCTTCTCTTTCTCCCTGTGTTAAGTTATAAAGTTTTTTCTTAGGAGATTTTTTTAGCAGTTTCCTGATATCCATCTCACATTTCACTTCAAAAGCAGCTAGTGTTTGATGTAGTGGTGGACAATAGCTGCTAGGCCTTGTTATACTTTCATCAATAGGTTTATTTTCAATGTCATTATTTTTGCCATGAAACTGTAGCCTTAAGTTGAGCTTCCTCACAAACATTTTAAGGTCTATCAGTACCTGAGCAACCTCACTCCTGCAGCTTGGTAAAAGTCCTTTGGACAACACACTTTTTTCCTCTTCCGTCAGTGCTTTAACAGAGTGGTTCCAGATAAGTGGAACACCTGTTATTGTGGCACTTGTTATTGTTGTTATTGCACCTGTTATTGTGGCTGGTTCCTCTGCCTGAGCCTGGGATCTGGGTTGTAGTCGGGGTTCCAGTCGGCATTGCCCAGATATTGTATTTCCCTCACCCCTGTCCACTGTTTGGTTCTCCTGTCTCCTTGGGAGTTTGTGGATAGAGCATGAAACCTCTGGAATTCCTCCTCTGCTTTCTGGAATCTTGGTGGATTGTAGTAGTATTCCTTGCTGTGACTGTGGTATGGGGGAATCTGGTAAGAGGGACCAGCTCTGGGGCTCTGGTGGTGGTCATCGTTCTTGTTCTGCTACTGGTGTTGGCTTTGGTATTGGTGTGGTGGTTGATGTCTGTGCTGTTGATATTGGTCTTCCTGAAGAAACTGGTCTCTGTGAAGGTGCTGCAGCTCCTGGTAGCTTGATTGTTTGTTGTCCTGGTTGTCCTGGTAGTCCTGTATTTCATCCTGTAGAACTCTCTGTCAGTTCTGGTTGCTGCTGTGGCTTATGTTCCTGTCCTGATCCTTCTGTGATGTCAATGGCTTCTGCAAAGTTTTGATAGCCAGAGGGGATTGAGATTGTGGGGGATGAGATGTTGGGGGGGCAGTCTCCTGGTGGTCCTGTATTGTGCCCCTGTCTGGTTTTGTGCGAGGATCTCCCCCCTGGGAAAATCCCGTTGAGGTCTGCTGGCACTATTATACTTTCCCTTATACCCCTGCAATAACTAAAACCGTGTCTGTTGTTGGTTCTCCTGTTGTTTTTATTATTATTGTACCTCCTAGTAAGTCTCCAGTTGATCTTGTTTCGTTTTATTAATCTTTCTTTCTTTAATGGACTGCTCATATCCTTTCACTCTTTCTTTAAGCAGCTCAAATTTAGCATCTAGGTCATTGTGGTTCTCATTTTCCAATGTTGTTTTTAAAGATGTGATGTCAGCCTTTGTAGCTTCCTGCACACTAAGGTTGTTCCTTACTAGCAGATGAATACATTTGTAGCTGGCATCCTCTAAAATATCTTCCCATTCCTTAGAAAGTGAATCATCCATACTTGGTCTTTTGTTCAATCTAAGTCCCCGGGGTACACTCTTCTTATCTATGTTTTGTTGTAAATAAATGTGTTCCCAGTAGAGACCCTGCATGTGTTTCAGTTGTTTTTCTAGTTTAGTAAAAGTCTCTGAATTCATATTTTCTGGGCCCATTCTTCCCTGTCCATTTTCTGTATCCATTTGTATCTGATCTGCTTCTGTATCATTCCAGATAGGTACAGTTAGTAAATTTTTTAGCCTGTCATTATCCATGTCTTAAAATGCTGGAATTCCACAACAATTCAGGGATCTTTTGACGGAACAAAAACCTTGGTCTCAGAAACCAAAGTACCAACAAAAAAGTAATCTCCATGGTATCCCCAAAGTCTCAAAACAACCCACTAAAGTGTAGTGGGTCCAAAAAAAAACAGTGTAAGAAACTTCTCTGTGTGGAAGATTTTCAGTCCATATATTTCTAGTTAATCAGTGTATATTAATCAGATCAGACAATAGTAGTAGAAGTAGTGAACTTAAACTCGTCTTAAGTCAAAACAAACCAAATCAAAAAATAATAGAAAATATATAATTGTGCAGCATTACTAAGTATTCAAACATAATCCAAGCAAGTCAGGCAGTCTGTTTCCAGTCGAAAATCTTTTATTAAGTACACAGATAAGCAATCCAAGTAAAACAAAAATAGAGTAATAATTTCCTCACAAGCTTTCTAAATATATATATACTTTTTATCAGGCATGGGAGTGGTTTATTGTGTTGTAAAACAAAGTGTTATTGGTACACATGTTAAATTCACATCCCTTCCCCCATCAGTGTGACATTCGAGCTGGTCCTGCCCTGCTTAGTAGCTGTCATAATAATATATAACTCTTATCTACTTTAAATAAAATTTATAATGATGTGGTACCTCTTATTTAACCAGATTATTAAGTAGATTATTAAGTCTGTGATTTTATCCAATACATTATACTACATGGCTGGAAATATATCAACCTTAGTTCATTTGGCAATCAAAAATATATATAAGTATATACAAATACATTTTGCATGTAAAAATCAATTTCTATTTCCATAACCTATTGTTAACAAAGATCGCTTTTGTCCTTCTAGACTTCCTCAGGTCTGTATACAAGAACCCTAAAAAACATTGTGCCTGACTTGTTTGGATTATGTTTGAATACTTAGTAATGCTGCACAATTATATATTTTCTATTATTTTTTGATTTGGTTTGTTTTGACTTAAGATGAGTTTAAGTTCACTACTTCTACTACTATTGTCTGATCTGATTAATATACACTGATTAACTAGAAATATATGGACTGAAATTCTTCCACACAGAGAAGTTTCTTACACTGTTTAATTAATACTAAAAGAATACAGCAGAATTTTTTAGCACATCCGCACACTCTGAAAGGACAGCAGAGGAAGGTGAATCAATGGTAGCAAAACAACAGGGGGAATTATTAGAGACTAATAGAATTAGTGAGGCCTTTAATGGGAAATTGTTGAGTTTAGATGGGTTTAATATTTTTAACTATACAGAATAGAGAATGACAGAGACCCATTTTTCCCTTTTTAAAAAGGGTCTGAAATTTGTACTAGGGCGAAAAAGTGATATAGCCAAAATGTTAACAGGACTCAAGCTTTTTACAAGGAAGATTAATGTTAGAGTTATGTTTAAAAATAAACCTAATTTAGAAGGCTTAGGTAACAAATTTAAAAAGAGCAGTACATTCAAACCCCCACATTACACCCCACAGTAGCCAACTTTGAAAATATTTGTAAGCAAGAAATATTTCAAACACATCAACATAAAAAACAGATATTCCAAATTAAGTCAGGAAGAAGGGGAGCTTTTAAAGGAAATTAAGAACAATAAATGATAGCAAATCCACAAGTAACTCCACTAGATAAGCTGGATGCCCAAGGAACAGCACAGCAACAAATGCAAAATCCAACAGTTTTATTCAAATTCACCAAACGAACACATGCACTGTTATGCTATATGAATCCACAAAAATTGAAACACACTAGGTCCACAAGGTTAAGCGCTTTCATCTGCAAGGCAGATTTCATCAGAACCCGGAAGCTAATAATCATAGTTCTTAAAAGTCCGTTTAGGCGCCAAAATAACAAATGAGTTAATTGAATTCACATGAATTCACTCAAGTAATACATCCTTGTAGGGCTTTGTGCCTCAAACCATACATATATTATACTCACAATGTATAACCATTAAATATAATGTAATGTAGTGATGAACATTTAACTATTACTTGTTTTGTAAACATTGTTTGATAAACATATACTAATAATAACAATACTAAAAAATTGTAACTTAATGATAAAAATACTTGACAAAATTATCGTCAATTGTCAAGTATATCTAACCCATATAACATAAAAATATTTGTATATGTACAAATATAGTTAAATTAGTAAAATTAATAATGTACATATAGATGGATATGAATAAAAATAATTGCTGATGTTATATAAAAATAATTGCTGATGTTATATAAAAATAAATCCAATGGTACCCTAATAGAAAATATTTAAAAACAAAAGGTACTTAAAATATATCCAGTGTTGATAAAACATATTAATCAAGGGATATAACATATATAACTCATAATTTCCTCTCTGCTGTACTAGTCTATTTAAATCAAAAAATGAATAAATATTGGTAACAATATGGATATGGGTGGGAAATATAATATAAATAAATAATTAAATAACCTGTAATAACAATCAAGAATAAGGAACTATATTAGTTATCAAGGATAAGAAAGGGCTTTATACTTATGTGGTCGTTAAGGCCAGGTTTAGTTGTTGCGTCACAAATCATTTGCCACTTACTTTCTAAGAGGGATAAATGACCTTTCCAATTTCCCCATACTGATGTTGTGTCAATGTGGTCAATGATGCTAAACAAAAAGGTATGCTCACTGCCCCTATCTATAATATGCCTGCTGAGTGCATTGTTGGGGTCCTTCTTTCTTATCCTATATGTATGTTCATAGATGCGAGTCTTAAATCTCCTTTCTGTTTTTCCTATGTAAAATGCATCACATCTCTCACAGGTGGCGACATATACTAGTCTGGATGTATTACAGTTGCCACCTTTGCAGTGCAGGCTGGTGTGCATAATGTTGTTTAATTTCACAACCTTGATGTTATTAATTAATCTGCACTGCTTACAGGATCCACATTTCGTGGTGGGTCCATACATTTTGTCCTTCCTATGTGTCACCTGAGTCTTTTCCAACAACCTTTTGATATTACTAGAAGTTTTGTAAACAATTCTAGGGGCATTCCCCACAATACTGATTGAATCTTCTGATATTTTAAATAGGTTCCAATGTTTTAAAAGAATCTCTTTGATGGTGTTAACATATGGACTATAGGTGAGGACACATATGCATCCTTCGTGAATTCTGTTCTTTTCCTGTGAAATAAAGGGTTTGCCTAGTAAGGGTGGATATTTGTTCCCCCATTCCTTCATAATAAATGTTCGTATAGGTTTTGTTAAAGTTTTCGGGTACCCCCTATTGTGGAACATTTCTGATATCATATTTAGTTCACTCTCCATAACCTCCCTAGTCGAGCTCATCCGTGCAGCTCTAATGCACTGGCCTCTGTAAATATTTTTAAATATATGTGGGGGATGACAACTATTGTAATACAAATAGTCATTCGAGAATGTTTTTTTCCTAAAGATTTGGGATTGAAATCCACTCTCGGTGGTTGATATATATGTATCTAGATAGGATATACCCCGAGATTCCACATTATAGGTAAACTTTAAAAATTGGGTTGTGTTGTTGAGATAGTCGATAAATTCAGGTATTAAACTGGCTGGTCCTGTCCATAAGACAAAAAGGTCGTCCAGATATCTGCTGTAAAAAGAGACATGCTTGTAGTATATGCTAGGGAAAACAAATAGAGATTCCCATTCCAGCATTATTACATTTGCAAAAATCGGGGCACACGAGGCCCCCATGGCAACTCCTCTACTTTGTCTGTATAATTCCCCTTGAAATTTCAGGTAGTTATATTCAAGGACTAACCTCATCATATCGACCAACAGATTGATTTTCTCAAAACTCAACCCAGAATATCTCTTCAAACCATCAAAAAAGAGATCTAGGCCTTTCTCCTTGGGGATACAGGAGAAAAGGTCAACGACGTCTATGGTTATAAAGATTTGACCTGGACGCCATATCAAGGGAGTAAGCCTACTCAGAAAACACCAGGAGTCTTTGATTAGATGTTCAGCATTCTGGTATACTTGTTTAGTCCAGACATCAATGGTCACTCCAATATTATAGGTTTTTGATTTCGAACCAGATATGATGGATCTAAAGGGAGGTCTGTTTACATTCTTGTGTATCTTCGGAATCCCTATAATGGTGGCCATCTTGGGAAATTCATTTCTCATGAACTCATAAGTGTCGTTGGTAATCCTATTATCCAATAGGAAAGATTCAATAGCAGTGCAGATTAATTAATAACATCAAGGTTGTGAAATTAAACAACATTATGCACACCAGCCTGCACTGCAAAGGTGGCAACTGTAATACATCCAGACTAGTATATGTCGCCACCTGTGAGAGATGTGATGCATTTTACATAGGAAAAACAGAAAGGAGATTTAAGACTCGCATCTATGAACATACATATAGGATAAGAAAGAAGGACCCCAACAATGCACTCAGCAGGCATATTATAGATAGGGGCAGCGAGCATACCTTTTTGTTTAGCATCATTGACCACATTGACACAACATCAGTATGGGGAAATTGGAAAGGTCATTTATCCCTCTTAGAAAGTAAGTGGCAAATGATTTGTGACGCAACAACTAAACCTGGCCTTAACGACCACATAAGTATAAAGCCCTTTCTTATCCTTGATAACTAATATAGTTCCTTATTCTTGATTGTTATTACAGGTTATTTAATTATTTATTTATATTATATTTCCCACCCATATCCATATTGTTACCAATATTTATTCATTTTTTGATTTAAATAGACTAGTACAGCAGAGAGGAAATTATGAGTTATATATGTTATATCCCTTGATTAATATGTTTTTATCAACACTGGATATATTTTAAGTACCTTTTGTTTTTTAAATATTTTCTATTAGGGTACCATTGGATTTATTTTTTATATAACATCAGCAATTATTTTTTATATAACATCAGCAATTATTTTTATTCATATCCATCTATATGTACATTATTAATTTTACTAATTTAACTATATTTGTACATATACAAATATTTTTATGTTATATGGGTTAGATATACTTGACAATTGACGATAATTTTGTCAAGTATTTTTATCATTAAGTTACAATTTTTTAGTATTGTTATTATTAGTATATGTTTATCAAACAATGTTTACAAAACAAGTAATAGTTAAATGTTCATCACTACATTACATTATATTTAATGGTTATACATTGTGAGTATAATATATGTATGGTTTGAGGCACAAAGCCCTACAAGGATGTATTACTTGAGTGAATTCATGTGAATTCAATTAACTCATTTGTTATTTTGGCGCCTAAACGGACTTTTAAGAACTATGATTATTAGCTTCTGGGTTCTGATGAAATCTGCCTTGCAGATGAAAGCGCTTAACCTTGTGGACCTAGTGTGTTTCAATTTTTGTGGATTCATATAGCATAACAGTGCTTGTGTTCGTTTGGTGAATTTGAATAAAACTGTTGGATTTTGCATTTGTTGCTGTGCTGTTCCTTGGGCATCCAGCTTATCTAGTGGATTTAAAGGAAATTAGGCAAAACCAAGACACCCAGGTTATGAAACCAGATAAAGGGGGCAGGATGGTACTGATGAATCAGACAGATTATATTAACAGAATGAGTGATATGCTACATGATACAGAAACTTATGTTATTGTATTAATGAATGAGATAAATATAGCTCATAGAAAGATTCAATTATTTCTTGAAAACTTGTTATTCCAGGGGGTAATTAATGAAATGTTACTTATTTTTTTGAGTAACAATCATCCTTTGATACCGAATGCCTTTGGAATAGCTAAAGTCCACAAGGGAATAGAGAATCCCCCATTGAGAATGATAGGAGCAACTCACAATAGTTCCACATATACAACAGGAATTTTTATAGATAGAATTTTTAAAGATTTGTTATGCCCTGTAGAGCATATTTTAAATGACCCATGGATCTTTCTGGGAAAAATTAAAAAGGAATATTTTTTCTTAAGAAGTTATTTTTTCCACAACTGATGTAGTAGATCTATTCACATCAATATCCCATCGAACAGGACTGGAGTTGTCCTATAAAGCTATTTGAGCACTAGCTAATTCTGATAATAGTATGCTGAATTTTATTATGGAACTTATGGAATGTGTATTGTTTTCAAGGGGAAGTATTTTAAACAAACTAAAGGTGTTGCTATGGATGCAAGCTGGACCTCAGTATATGCTAACCTTGTTATGTATGCATGGAAAACTAAGTTTGTAACATAATCTAAATATAGTGAGCAGTAACATGTATATTTAAGATACCTGGATGATGTGTTTATATTGTGGAAGAATAAGGGTAGTGAAACTGAAGCTTTTGTAGAATATATTAACACGATCTGTCCATATTTTAAATTTACACATAAAAGTTTTATGGATAGGATTGAATACTTAGATTTATTGTTGTTTAAAAATTGTCAAGAAGAAAGCTTTGGATCTAGACTATTCAGAAAACTCACTTTCTCCAATGCATTTTAGATTTCCAAAGTCACCATCCACACCACATAAAAAAGAGCTTAGTTAAAGGCCAGATTATAAGAACAGCAAGAATGTGCTCAGATGTAGAAAATTTTAAGCATGAATTAGGTTTACTTTATAGAATGTTTTTAGAAAGCGAATAGCCTTACCATTTACTGGCAGAATGTAGTAAACACATGTTAGAAGGGTGGGGAACCAAATATATACCACTTTTAGGTAGGGGGTTATTGGAGCATCGCCATAACCACAAGGATTCTAACCCCAGTCTTGTCAACTCTATAGTTATTTATTATAGAGAGTTGAGTACAGTGTTAAGAAAAATTATAACTAGAAATTGGATTATGTTTAAGAACAATACAGATATATGGAATACTTTGGGAGATGAACCACTTTTTGTATACAAGACTGAACCCAACTTAAAATTTTGGTTAGAACATCCATTACCAAAACTAATGCATAAAAGGAAACGTACTTACAAATGTGGTGCATGTAAGTGGTGTGTGCATGTAAGTACTGTAGTTTGGTATTCAAAGGGGACAGTGTGATGGTAGGCCAACCATCAGAACAAATAAAACTAGATACAGAAAATTGTGGAAGTACAGGAGTAGTATATTTGGCTGTTTGTACAAGTAGTAGATATTACTATGTAGGGAAAATGGAGAGAAATCTCCATAAGAGAATTTACGAAGACAACTATGCTATTCAACATAAAAATTTAAATAACACCCTGTACAAACACAATATTAGTTGTCCCTCTTTTAAAAAGTTTCACTTAGGGAGTTAAACTGGCAGCTTAGGTTAAATACAACTACGCTGCCATGGTTAAATGAATCAAAGAACCTTATGCCTGTTTTGAAAAAGAGGGCATGTGATATATGAACTCCTACTTTAATTACATTACATTTAAAATATGAATAGAGAATATATATAATTTTTGTATTAGAGCTTACATACGTGGACAAATGTGTATGAATTACTTTACTGTTTCCAGCCATATATTTTTATTACTATGTATTATTATTTTGAGATTCAAAGGTGTTTTTTTAAAAAAGCTTTTTAGAAAAAGTTTTATTCAGAATATGCATTTTATTTTATTTAATTCAGAATGAAATTGTTTTATAATAAAGCAAAGGTTTTATATGGATGTATTTTTAGATTATGTCACAGAAGATGACAAGGAATGAATGGTTAATAGTAGGTCATGTGATTAAGTGTGCTTATAAGCATTGGGCTGTTGAGATTTTTTTGTTCTGAAAAAGTCGCGTGTGTAATAGGGACGAAAGTGCTTAACTTTCAATAAAGTATTTTTGTTTTTATGGTCGTAGTGTGTGCTTTGGTTTTAACCACAACTGGAAGTTTTTTGTTTATGAGTTGTGTTGCTTTCCTGGGTCAGTGCTATTGGTTTCACTAGCATGTTAGGAGGACAGCAAAATTAAAAGGAAAAATCAGATACATTCTCCAAAATCTGTGGATATTAAGAGGGAGACAACCTTAATTCACTTAAAAGGTTAACAATAGGTGTTGTACAAACATGCATTTTCTGAAACTCTAATGACTGGCATTACTTTGTAATTCTTATTGATTAAATAGAAAATCACACATTTTACAAGCACTGTGATGCTATCATCACTGGCCTCATTGACTTACTGTAATGCCCACTGATGTACCAAAAAAAAATTATGAGGGTCAGGGCAAAAATGTGAGGCAAAATCAGAGATGCTCTTCAAAACTGGGTACACATAAGAGGCTGTCAACTATAATTCACTAAATAAATTAACAGAAGAAGTGTTGCATATACGTGCATTTTCAGAGCAATAAGAACTATGAAACTCTAATGAATGGTATTACTGACTGACTATAATTCTCATTGATTTTCCAGAAAATTGAACATTTTATATGGAGCAAAATCACGGAGACATTTTGAAAAATAGGGACAGTTGAGAGGCTGAGCTTTGCGATCTTCATACACATACACATGCACACATATGCGCACACACACACACGCACACACACACACACACACACACACACACACACACACACACACACACACACACACACACACACACACACACACACACACACACACACACACACACACACACACACACACACACACACACACACACACACACATGCACACACACACGCAAAGATTTACAAATAACTTGCCAGCTGTCATAATAAAATTATTTTTCCACATCTGCCAATTCTTACCACCCCCAGTACAACTTATCCCCTTAAAAAAGACACATATCAAAGACTACATGTTTTGTGGCATCATCAGCAGCAGTAGAAAAAGGATCTGTGATGGCACTCTGTACCTATCTCCTGAACTTACCATCTGAGACTGGAATGCTTTCGTAAAGTTACAGGCAAAAACACCTGTTACACACAGTGGCCACAGTAATAAGAGAGCCAAAACTGGCTTCCCAACAGAAGCTAAAGGTCTGGTGCGACCCACAACTCCAAACAAACAAGCAAAGAAAAAAAATAAAAATCCCTATGCCCAAAAAGCACTGCAGCAATAATTTATTTATTTAACTTATTAAGCACAATCATCTTTCTGCCAGACATCAAAAAAAAAAAGAAACAGAAAAAGCTCTTTTCTTCCAAATGTGTTTAGTTAAGCACTTGTCTTCATTGAAGTAGCTCTCCCAATTGTGTCCTATTACACCTTGCACCTCTGGAGGGGTTCTGAATAGTGCTATGAAAGCTTATATTGCAGCCAATGGGGAAGGTGGGGATAAATAGATAATTTAAGCAAAAAGATGTTGTATAGAAGAACGCAAACAATAAATCAACAAATAATTCAGAAGCAAAATGAAACTCTTCCAAAATCAAGTTGTTGTTGTTGTGTCTTTCGGCTTTTCCCGGTTAGGGGTCGCCACAGCGGAACTCCGGTCTGATAATGATTGGTAGTTGATTTTTACGTGCCGAGTTACCAGCCCTGACGCACAACCTTCAATGAAGGTATGCCCATTCATGCATGTCTCCACGCAGAAGACGCTCTAGCTGAGAATCGAACCGGACAGCATCTTACTGTGAGGCAACAATGCTACCGCAGCACCACCACCGCGGGTTTCTTCCAAAATCAAGTAAAAAGTAAAAATTCTGCCTATGGTAAGGACAACCATAAAGTCTTTCTCACCTATGTCAAAAACCTCAGAAGTAATGCCAAGCTTTTGGCAAAGTTAATCCAAGACAACACCTCATACTCATCTGCTGAGGTCATAGCCAATATATTAGCTAATATATTAGCTATCGCATTCTGCTCAAATGTTATCCCCATTTTCTCCTGATATTTTGCAGCATATTGACATACCCACACCAGCCCTTTGCTGCTTCAAAATGCAATTAATGTAAGCAATGGTGCACTGTAGCACTATTGTGATTCACCTAATGTGCACAAAACATGGTTCATTTTTGGAAACTGTTATCATAACCTAGTGCACCACAGTATTATGCCCTTTTCTCTGCACTAAATATCACATTGTTTTTGAAATGTATCAGTGTGTTGAAACAATGGTCCATATAGAGTTTGTGCAATTCCAGCATTATTACATAGGCTTGAAGTAGGGTGTTTCAAAGATGGAGTCCAAAGCAATGGAACTACCTTGGTCTGGAATGCATCTTAAGTTGGATTTTATTATTAATTTTTAAGCTGTTATATTTGAAATGTCCTCCAGATGTTTACTTATTTTACAAACCGTTACTTTGAACTCACTTTTCAGTAGGCTGGCATCCTCCTTCTTCTTCCAATTGAGCAAGTATTAGTCATATGCTCTTGGGAAATGATCTGTGAAATTAAAGTGCTGAAACATGGCAGTTAATAACTACTGCACTAGCATGCCTCCATGCCAGTGCAATGGAATGCATTAAGATTTTTTGAAGTGTAAAAAATAAAAAATGTAAATATGACAGCTCACAACAGCATTGACCCATAAAATGTTAGTTTATGAACCCAGTAAATATAACCCCTAAACTGTCCACCAGTTGTTCCCTTTGTTGTTATTTTTCTAGTGGAAATAACATTTGGAAGTAATATAAAAGCATCCATTCTATTTAATTGTAGACATATTTAAGTGTCATGCAGAGCCATTGCCTATCTGTAGATTAATAATGGCTTCTGGCTGTTTTTTTGGCAGGCTTTTCATATTCCTCCTACGTTCACAAAGAATTCCTCCTTCTGGCATACTTTTTAGGTTGGTTGGCTAACAAATAATAAATAAAATAATAACTAATAAAAGTATATATTGTTATGTAACATGGACTATTCTTTTTTGGTCTGTCCTGTAAAGTGCTATACAAGCTGATTTATACGATTTGCAAAGATTCAGCTTGGGTCTTAAAAGATATATCTATGATGATTTTAGTTTAGGTATGTAATTACTTTTAAAGTAATGAACTAGTAAATCTCCCTGGAACATTTTCATACTGTTATGTTATGTATACAGCACCGACATTCATGTGGCAGATGAAGAAATGTTACATTTTTAATTTTATAGGTTTTATCCTGCATTTCACTATATGAATGTTATTCTAATTGATGAATTAGCACACTTTTCTGCAATGCATTTCACTGCATTTTGTAAAAGCTCCCCATTATGTCATATATAATACAAATGATTTGAGGTTTAAGGCCTTCACCACATACTAACACAATATGTGCCAACTGTGTACCAATGTGTTGGGACTCATACATCCATATTACAGAAGACATATATCACTATCAATGTGGATTTAATGGCATGTCATGTAGCACTGCTACTCAACAGTAAAAGCTTCACCAGTTCTATCTTCAGGTGGGGTGCCTTTCTTTGGAATCTGCATGACCACCCTGCATCTGGATGCTCCAGTTTCTACTCACCTGCCAAAAAATATGTGGTAGTTGAATTGGTGGTCTTCAAATTTCCCGTAGGTGTACATGAAGTGTGAAGTTCCATGATGGACTGGAACTCTGTCCAAAATTATTTCAATGCCTTGCACCAACTGTTTGCCATGGCATGCTCCAATGTCCATGTGATCTTGTGAAAGGATAAAGCACACTACTCTAAAATGAATGACTGTTTTACTATTACTAATACAAGTTGTGTGGTGTGAAGTAGGGAGGACATTATCCTTATACAGCAAAAAAGTGTGTGCAACTACAGTATAAGTCTGGAAATGTTATACATTTTATTTTCCAAAGTGACAATAGGACAGTATCAGTGAATGCAACATTAGGTGTCTCTTAAATTATCACTAAAATTTCATTGCACTTGATCATATTTGTGTGCAAATGGCTGCCACAGGCTCATGGCTCAGTTTGCAATCTGCTGTACTTTAGTACTGTGATTATTCAGTCATCAGCAGAAAAACTGACTTATAACTACCCAAAATCAAAATGTGTGCCCATTCATGAGTCAGCTATGTCTTGTACCCCCCTCACAACCTGTAGACACTCACAATGACTGTAAGGAACTATCAATAAAATACTATTGATCTGAGTTCAAATATCCAGATGACTTGGCTTTGAGGATGATATTTTAAATGTGGAATAGTTTACTTACAAGTATGCAACTACTCTTGATGTTGTATTGGTTATCTTTGTATTTTTATTATTTTACTGTAGTATGTTATAAGACATTTAATCAAAATGTAACATTTGCCTTTCATTATGCTCTACAAGATTTTCTAACATCGTTGTAATGAACCTAGAGTTAATATGATTCTTCATAATGACATTCATAAATTGGCACAACTTTGTATCTCATTTCCATCTGTAAGAAAATTAACATATACACTGAAAAAATATATAGCATCATCTGTGCCTGTTCGTAATCACGTCAATCAGAATATAGAGTGATTGTGCACAAATAAGAAACAAGTTACAATGCCATTTAAATGCAAAAACATGACTAATTTATGCATAAGCTATACAAGCACTAATGGTAAATTTGGCAATAGCAAAATGTGGCTAAGAACTTTTTAACAGCATCTGCATCCAAATTCTAAGAGTACATACTGCATGTGTGTAGATATTATACTGTAGAACAATAAAACTATAATTCAAAGGTCTCTAAGCAAGTATCATTAGGAAAAGTTAACACAGGCTATACAGACCTTCTATGCTATGCAGACCTCTGAGGTTTAATTGTCTGGAAAATTAGAGGAAATAAAGGCCACAGTTACTCCAGTCCCAGACAAGTTATATTGGACTTCTGTTTACATCTCTGAGGTTTGATTGTGAAGAGAATTAAAAAAAAAATAATCTCACTGTTCCCAGTCTCACTTCACCCCCATTCACAAGCTATAGCAAATTTCTGTGCACACCTCTGGGTTTGATTGTGAGGAGAATTAAAAAAATAATAATCTCACTGTTCCCAGTCTCACATCACCCCCCCCCCCCCCATTCACAAGCTATAGCAACCTGTCTGTGTAACCTCTGAGCACGGCTAGTTGTAAAACAGGTATGTCCAGGCAGAAGTCTTCACTAAACCTGTGTCAAAATCTACTTCTACTACCTGTGTTTTGGATGCTGCTAGGATATAGATGTTCTGTGATGCATTTTATGTCTTATTTTGGATAGCTAGTGACTTGCCTTTTATGGATCACTGTGATTTTCCTCTGTATTTGGGGAAAAGACATGCATCTTAAGTACCATTCTTACATCAAAAAGGTTCTAAGCAAGTATTTATTAAGTTCTGTTCTAATCAAGTATTTATTAGCTTAATTTATACATGTCTATGAAATTTCTGTACAGCCATTCTAAATGTAACTCAGGAGACTACTAGGCAAACAATACCAAGATCATTCCCAATTTTCAATAGCTAGGTAAATGAAGTTCATAGAGGTATGAGCCTATGCTATGTTATCTAATACCGACTGCCTCTGTTTATGAGGGATTTGGGTGCCACACCAGGAGTAAACTTACAATTATCCACCCATTGATCTAGATTGTGCTTGAAGAAGATCAGGGAATGACTTTGCTTTACATGAATGAGAAGCTTGTTCCAGAGAATGGGTAGTCTCTGAGACTTTTATCTATTTATCCTACATGATTTATTTATGTCAAAGGCTAGGTTAAGATCCTTGGAATGACTGATCCTTGTACAGTTTGATTTACAAATGTATAACATTTCCATCAGGGCTGAATCAGAGACTGCCCTTTAGGCCAGACACAGATCACCCCTTAGTAGTTAGCAGGAGACAGAATACAGTGATAGGGATTTTAATCTTTACATGTAGGACACTTTGTTTAATACCCTATATCTTCCTGGTGAGAAACTTCTGGAGTTGCTTGAGGTGTTGCAGATGTCTGGTGAGGTACATGCAAAAGAGTGCATTGTACACAAGTATTGGTCTGATGAGGGCTGAGTACAATGGAAGTATAACATATTTTGATCTGGATGCCATGTTCTAAATTATGAGTTGTGCCACATAGAAGGACTTTCACACCACTGTGGACACATGGTGGTTGAAGTTCAGATTACTATCAACCTGAGTACCCAAATCACATACCACTTGGTCTACTCTTAGGGGGTGTTGTCTATTTTGTAATTAGCTGGGGTATTTGCTTTCCCAAAGGGAATAATCATGCTTTGTTTTGCATTTAAATTCAGTCCATGGCTCTGGCACCAGTCATCTGTCTGAGTTAATGCTTTCTGCACTACACCAGCATCATTTGGGGATTCAGTGATTGCACCCAATTTTCAGCCATCTGCAGAGTTGGTCAGACAAAGGCCATCTAGGTTTGCCTAGACTGTGAGAAATAAATTCCAAATAGGAGAGGGCCTAGAACAAACCCCTGTGGTACACTGCTGGTGACTGGCCTCTTGCTAGAGGTGAATTCATCCACTTTGACAATATGTGTCCTGTCAGTGAGCCATTTGGCTACCCACCTGGT
The DNA here is from genome assembly GCF_019279795.1 of Protopterus annectens. Taxonomy (NCBI): domain Eukaryota; kingdom Metazoa; phylum Chordata; order Ceratodontiformes; family Protopteridae; genus Protopterus; species Protopterus annectens. Next base: position 1,266,182,885 of record NC_056729.1, on the reverse strand, counting down.
ACTGTAGGGATCTATGCCCAGTTGAAAGAGTTTCTCTATAATACCTGAGAGGGGAATTGTCTCAAATGCCTTGGTCAGGTCAAGGTAGGTAGTATGCACAGTCTTTCCCTCATACATGGCCTTGGTGACATTCTCAAAGAATACAACCAGATTTAACATGATCGACCCTTAATGAATCAAACCTGTTTGGGTCCAGAGTCTAGAGATTACCTATGCCCTTGCTGATAAGGTCCATGATGATTCTTTCTATAGTCTTACAAATGAGGCTAGTCAGACTTATGGGTCTGTAATTTCCTGAGTCAGTTGAGGATCCCCATTATGCAGAGGGATTATTGTTGCTCTCCTCCATTCTGCCGGAGCATAGCCTGTCTGGAGGCTGTGGTTAAATGGGGATGCATGTGGGTCTGCTAGGTAATGTTTTAAGTTACATAAAAAGCAACCTGGGATGTTATCATGGCTCATTTACCTGCTTTCTTGATATAATAGGCTGAGGAATGGTGACATGTATAGTTTGAAGTATGACCAGTGGAAACTGGGGGGGGGGGGGGTTGATCCAAAATTGGTAGCCAGCAGGTTGGCAATTTCCTCCAGTTCAATGTGGGTGGTGCCATCCACGACCAACTCTGTGCATAGCTGGGTATTCCCCTTAAGATTATGGATGCAGTCAAAAATATTTTGCCATTTTCCTTGGCAAGGAAGGTTATTTTTCTTTCACAATTTGCATTTGAAGAGTTGACCAGGTCTTTAATTTGTTTGTTCAGGTTTATGAGGTACTTCTTCTGCTAAGCCTGTTTCCACTTACTCTTGGACATTGTATTGCCTGTTTATACCAGGGGTTGACCAGAGGGGCTTGTTTTTCTGGCAAGACCTGAGTTTAATCGAGTATGGTTCATAGGTTCATAGGTTCATAGGTTCATACTAGGCTATCTGCCCTAGGGCATTTATAAGCCTAGCCAGAATGTGTTTGGCTTTTGCCACCCATTTTAAATTTATTTTGCTATGCCCTTTTTCAAGGTTAGTATACTGTGCCTCTGTCCAACAGTGACACAGAAGTGATACCCTGGGTAAACCTATGATCTCCCATCCACTCATCAAGATTCCTCTTGAAGAGAGTCAATGAGGGACTCTGCCTAACCTGGACTAGGATTTTATTCCAGAGTGAAGGGAGCCTCTGGGTTATGAATCTGTCCCTCCAGCATGTCCTATTTATTTCAGTGCTGAGGTTCAAGTTTCTCGAGCGCGTAGCTCGATGGGATTTGGATTTTCTGAGGTGCAGCATGTCCATTAATTCCGGGTTGGACATGGCTTTATACATCAGGCACAGATCGCCTCTGAACAGGCAGTATGCCACTGAGTAGAGCTGGAGTTTCTTTAACCGGGCAGCATATGGCATCTGTTTGAGCCCTTTGATCCTCTTGGTGAGGTACTTTTGGGGTCTTTCCAGTTGGTGCAGGTGTCTGGTAAGGTACATCCCAAAAGGGGCATTGTACTCAATTATGGGCCTGATGAGGGATGAGTAAAGAGGCACGATGACCTCCCCTGATCTAGATGTGAATCCCTTCATGATTAGGTGGGCTATATAAAAAGTTTTTCTAACCACTTTGGCCACGTGGTTGTCAAATGAGAGATTGCTATCAACTTGGGTCCCCAGGTCCCTAATTACTTCTTCTGTACTTAATGGATTACCACCTATGTGGTAATTTGTGGGCACTCTGTTTTTGCCAAAGGGAATGACTATACACTTTTTGGCATTTAGCTTGAGGCCATGGCTCTGGCACCAGTTGTCTGTTTCTATGAGGCCCTTTTGGAGGATGCTTGTGTCGGCTGGAGAGTCGATTATGGTGCCCAGTTTGCAGTCATCTGCGAACGTGGTCAGCCACAGTCCTTCCATGTTGGCCTGTACCACCAAGAAATATATACTGAACAAGAGAGGTCCCAGGACTGAGCCTTGTGGGACACCACTTGCAACTGGTTTGGAGTCTCACATGGCTCCAGCAATTCTAACCATGTGGGTTCTGTCCTTGAGCCAGTTTGCAATCCATCTAGTGACATAGGGGTTTATATTTAAGCTGGTGAGCTTATCTATAATGCCCGAGTGGGGTATTGTATCGAAGGCTTTTGCAAGGTCCAGGTAGGCTGTATGGACCACCTTCCCCTCGTCAATGGCCTTGGTGACTGTTTCAAAGAAATCAACCAGGTTTAAGAGGCAGGCTCTGTCCTTAACAAAGCCGAACTGGGTAGGATCCAGTGTCTGTAGGTCCCCAATATCTTTATTTATGAGGTCCATGATGATCCTTTCCATAGCTTTGCAGACCAAGCTAGTCAGGCTTATGGGGCGATAGTTTCCAAGATCCGTTGAGGCACCACCTTTATGGAGAGGGACCACTGTTGCTGTATGCCACTCTTTGGGCACATATCCTGTAGTAAGGCTGAGATTGAACAGTAGTTTTATGTTTGGGTTTAGCTCTTCTTGGAGTTCATGTAGGACGCAGCCCGGGACACTGTCTGGTCCCATTGATGCTGTGTTTTTTGCTTTGGAGAGGGCGGCTCTTACCTGAGCATCTGAGATGTCAGGGGGCAGCACTCTGCTGGGATAGATATTTGCCCTTTTGGTGGGGGGGGGTTGTGCTGAACCTGTCAGCTAGGATGTTGGCAATGTCTGTGGGTTCAGTGTATTTTTTGTCATTTTGGACTAATTCTGAGCATATCTGGGAATTCCCACCCAGGTTCCTAACATAACTAAAGAAAGCCTTGTGATTATCCTTAGTGTTCTGTGCAATTTTTCTCTCAAAGCTGGCCTTAGACAATTTTATGAGTGCCCATAGTTTTTTGCTAATACTGATCAGTGATGCCTTCCCTTTTTGGGATTTTGCTCTATCATTTAGTAGCTTCCTCCTTCTATTGTATAGTTTGTTTATGGCTGGGGTCCACCAGACAGGACGTCTGCCTTTGGAGGATTGGGTCTTGGTTTTATTTGGGATTGCATGATCCATGCATTCCTGAAGGTGTTCATAGAATGCGTTTATAAAGGATTCTGTGGTCTAGGCCATATTTTCCACAGGCCCGGGGGCTTTGAAGGATTCCACCTCAGTTTTGAGGAGTGTGAAATTTGCTTTAGAGAAGTTTTTCACTGTGGTTTTCTGGGCAGGGGGTGGGGTCGGGATGTGAATATCCAGTGAGATTAGTTTATGGTCTGATCTTACCAGTGAGGGATACACTTCTGGTCTGGAGCATAGAGTCCCCATGTTGGTGATGATCAGGTCCAGTATGTTTTCCCATCTTGTGGGAGTGGTACCAAGTTGTTCCATAGCATTTGAGTTTATAAATTCTAGGAACTTTTGGGCTAGGGTGTTGGAGCTAGAGTAATGCTCCCAGTCTATGTTTGGGTAGTTGAAGTCGCCCAATATAATGGTGTTTGGAGAGACCTTCATATTTTCCAGTATTCTCAGGAAGGTCAAGTGGGGTTCCTGGGTTTGGGAGGGTGGTCTGTAGCAGGCTATAAACTGGAAGGCAGTTTTACCCACTGTTAGTTGCACATGGATAGTCTCTGATGCTTCGTGCTTTGCCACCAACCTGGAGGTGTGGGTATCTTTGATGAATATCGATACTCCCCCCCCCCTTTTGTGGTTCAGTCCAAGATTTGGGGCCGAAAAGCATGGTATGAGGTATAACCTGGTAGTGCTGGGGTGCTCTCGGGAGCCCTGAACCAGGTTTCTGTTACTGCACAGATATCGATGTTCTCCATGCTAAGGAGAATTTCGAGTGCATGCATCTTGAGGTTTCGACTTCTGGCATTGAGTAGCATTACTCTTAGTTTCTTATCCCTTGTGAGACCTATGGAGGTGGGTTTGTCTTTTGAGCCTTGCCTAAAAAAGGCACCATGGGGGTAGCAAGAGCCTTTGCCAATATCCGAAAGCCCAGGGGTGATAGGTGCAAGCCATCCCTAGCGAAGCATCGTGGCTTATCGAGCACATCATCCCAAGCTGACAGGCATTGGATCCCCTCTGAATGACACCAGTACTTAAGCCAATTGTTGAAATTGATTATCTTGTCTTCATATTGTGGCATCATTCTTGGTGAGGGTAAGATGCTACTCAAGGTCAGGGTCATACCGGCCTGGACTACATGCTCAGAGAGCTCCTTTATGTCTCTTTTCATGTAGTCCAGGGAGGTACATCTCAGGTCATTCACACCAGCATGGACAATGACTGAGTCATATTTGTACTTGCCTTGGAGTGACCTGAGTGCTTGTGTTATGTGGCGGATCCTAGCGCCCGACAGGCTGCTCACCGTGACCCTCTCCTTGTTCAGCCTGGTGAGCGTGACGTCAGTGTGCCTGACGATAGAGTCACCTATTACAAGTGTATCAGGTGTGTTGTTTAGTCTTAAGGGCTGTGACTGTTCGGCACACTGGCTTTGTAAGATATGTGTTGCACGTGTTTTGTTTTGGGATAGCGGTTGCTTGGGTGTCTGCTTTGGAGGTCTCTGCTGCTTAGGCAGATCTTTATTTAGAGCCTCTGAGTATGTTTTTGTGTGATTATGTGTTTGGTTTGCTGTCGTGGTAGGTCTATGTGAGACTGGAATTGTAGTGAGTGCGGTTTCCTTCTCCTCCTGACTGGTTATGCCAGTACTGAGTTGAGAGAGCTTAGCCTCCAGTTTGGCTATGTGGTTGCATCTCTCACATGTGTTAGAATTTGTTGGCAGGAGGAGAGGGTTGTCTGTGTACATGAGGCAGTTGTAACATTGCCTCAAGATTCCCAGATTCACCAGCTGGACCGGAGAGGAGATTGACAACTGATCTTTGGACATGCTAGAATAATATTGGGAATTCATTAATAATTGAAAACAAGGGCCAGTGGGGAGTGAGGGTGTAGTGCTTTTAATTTTTAGTGCTGACTTATATAATTGCTTTAGTGAGCACTACTGATTCTATACAACTGCTTAAGTGGCATTATATTTATTTCAAAGGAGACCATTTTGTGGTTCAGTCTTACCAAAGAGGACATTACACAGGGAATGCAATGGTTGTCCAAGTTAGTAAGTACTATGTCCAGAATATTTTAGCCCCTAGTGAGTGTACCGACCAGTTTTTCCTGAGCATTTGCACTGACAAAGTTCAAGACCTCTGAACCTGTATGTTCGTGGTTATGTATGTTCCTCAGTTAATGATAGGATAGTCAAAAATCACCCATGAGTAAGGTATTGGGCTGCATGGTGTGTGACTGCAGTAAGTCCAGGTACTTGGGTTGTTTTTCTTGGTTCACACTGGTGGACCTATAGCTAGCAGTGATTTTGTAGGGGATTTTGCCCATGGTAAGTTGGGGTAGCTCAAGAGAGTTGTACTGTTTGATCAGTCTTTAGGTGTATTTATCCTTTATGAAGATGGATATGCCTCCTCCTTTGGTTCCTTCTTAATCAGTTTGTGGTCTCAATGTATGGAAGGCATTGTAGCTTTGCATGGAATGGGTGCTTTTCATGGCTTTGTAATATTTGTAGCATATCTCAGTGGCTGCACATACATCAGTATTTTCCAAGGTGAGGAGTGCTTCTAGGAGTGCAGTTTCTTGTTTAGACTCCTAGCACTGAACAGCAGTACCTTGGGCCTATCAATAGAAGATTTTGTTTCATTAGGAGGTTGGCTACTTTGATACTGCCTAAAAAATCCACTTTAGGGGTGGCGAAAGCCTTTACCAGTATCCATAAACCTAGAGGAGTCAACTGTAGACCATGTCTGGCAAAGCAGCATGGTCTGTCGATCATGTCCTCCCAGGATGACAAATATTGGATCCCCTTGGAATGACACCAAAGATTAAGCCTATTGTTAAAGTCAATCATTTTTTTCTGTATTATGGCATCATCCTTGGTGAAGGTAGAATGCTGCTCAAGACTAGGCTCATACCTGCCAATGAAACATAATCTGAGAGCTCAAGCATGTCTCTTTTATAGAACAGTGAGGTATGTCTCAGGTTATTCACACCCACATGGACTATGACAGAGTCATAACAGTACTTGTGGCTGAGTGATTTGAGTACTTGTGTGACCTGATGGATCATGGCATCAGACAGGCAGCTAGTTGTAACCTTCTTCTTATCCATCCTAGTGAAGGGGATATCAGTGTCTCACTGTGGAGTCTTCTATGACCAGTATTTAGGTTTTGTGGTGTTTCACCTTAAGAGCTTCTTTGTTGAGACACTGATGTGTGAATTGTTATTATGTGTTGTGGTTGTTTATTTTGTTGTGTGTATATGTGGTTTCTGAAGGCAGTGACTCAGAGGCTTGTGAGTTTTTTGGTAAGTTATTAGTGAGTATCTCCACATATGTGGGTTTATGTGTCAAACCCTTATCTAGTGTGGGAAATGATATGTGTGTGTGTGTGTGTGTGTGTGTGTGTGTGTGTGTGTGTGTGTGTGTGTGTGCGTGCGTGTGTGCGTGTGTGTGTGTGTGTGTGTGTGTGTGTGTGTGTGTGTGTGTGTGTGTGTGTGTGTGTGTGTGTGTGTGTGTGTGTGTTTGTGTGCTGGTAACCTGTTTTGCATTTGTTTTGTCTGTACGTAAGAGACTTGCCTCCATTTTCATAGTCTAACTGCATCTCTCACAAATAGTTTTTGTCAGTTTGTTTCAGGATTAAGTGGTTGTCAGCATACATGAGGCAATTGCTACATTGCCTCAGAATGACCATATCCATCAGGCTGGCTACTGAGATAGTAGGAAAGTATAAGGTTAACCAACAGATTGTTAATGCTCATCTGGCAACTTAGCTGCTGCTAGAATAAGCAGGGGGATGAGTATGGTTTCAGTGATAGCTATTCTACTGAAATTTTATCTGCAAAGCTTTAGCCACTGTACAGGGCACTGCTAACTGCCACTGACAGAAAGCAGCTTTGCAGAAATGCAAGGCTTATATACAAGGAAAAAGAAGCAGGTTTTCAGCTAACTACTGATCAGGAAATCACACAATAAAGTTTCCATCAGCAATCCCCAACTCAGATAGGTTCAGATCAGCACACTTCAGCCACAAGAGTGCAGAAAAAACATCTTCTTGATGTAAAATGGCTGGTGTGGAGCCCAAGTGTAAGAAGACTGCACAATCTAAATAAAACAGCCCTGGCTATCCGATACAAAGGAATAAGCAGTTAAACCAGCAGTACAACAGTGCAGATTTTTTATTTAAAGTGCAGCAAATACAGCAAATATTACAGAAAACTAATAAAATGCAATCATAATTATCAACAGAAGTATAAAATAATACCTATTTTCATCTTTTTTAGCAGAGGATTGCCTTAGCTGTACAAATCAGTATGTTTTGAGAGATTTTCAAAAAGATAATGTGCATATAAACATACACATTATCATACAATGGACAGGGACAAAAATGCATGCATCCTCACATAAAGGGTATAAGATAAGCCAACAATGAATATGAACCTACAGAAGATGCAACAGAAGACACAAGCTTTCTCTCTAGCAAGCACATAGCTGTACATTACAAAATGTAAATGTCTGATGGGGTAGTCGAACACACAAAAACAAGGTAATGTGGACTGAAGTCATTAACATAACCTATCATGGTAACCCTTCGGCTGTGCTGCAGTCAAGACAGCATGAATTCAGATTTGTTGAAGTGTGATTGCAACCCATACTCAAATAGAATGCACATTCCATTGAAATGTTACCAAATTTTACTAGCTCGGCCATTTATCAATGATAGTGACTATCGACGATGCAATATATAATGCTCAGCATACATTCATTTTGGGATTTTAATACAAGCTGCAGAAGGAGCACAAGTATATATTTGATAAATAATTAAATGGGATGGAAGTATCTAGAGGTACTGTCGATAAGGAAGGAACACTCCAACGCATCAACGATTCTTGTACTACAACACAGATTAGCTCAAATAGGTAACAAGTAAAACACAACAGAATGTTAAAAAAAAATTCCATGTCAGGAATTAAATGACAGTAGTGGGTTTCAAACCCCAAAAAACAATCACTGACGAGTACAGTGAATGACACACACCAAAGTTCTTAAACCATCAGCTGTGCAACAGTGTAGTGTTTATATCCCCACATTTGATGCATATCAATCTTATTACTACATACTCTTATCAGATGAACAGTAACCTGCATTAACATTAGCATTTTCTGACTGAGTCAAGAAGTACTGCATGTGGACACACATTAATGAAAATTTAGGACAAAGTTCACAAAGTTAAAATTTTATGAGCACTGAAATGGAATAACATCCATCTGGAATGTTAAGGGCTAAGAATCTGTATAGTATGTTCTTGAAGAACTGCAGATAATGGAAAAATGTGTAGTCAGCCATGGCCTAGAAGCAGTAGGCTTTAATGCACTCTCAAAATAAAATACGTCTACAGGTTACTCTTTGAGTCAATATGTAACCTTCAGCATATAGGGCCGGCCTTTGGTTAGCTGGTGCCCTAGGCAAAAGACCTCCAGCCTCTACAGTGCCCCCACCAACACTCGATGCCTCCATCCTGGTCTACCTACACCATCCAGATTACCTTTTTCCTCATTTTTCTCACAATTTGTCTTACTCTTCAGTTTTTCCTATATTCTTTCAACATATTTTAAAGAAACCATTTCTTTACTACAAAAAATAAGCAAATAAATACTGGAAAAGCACCCCTGCTAGAGTGGGGCCCTAGGTGGCCACCTAGTTGGCCTATGCTGGCTATTCCAACATATTAATATGAAGTAAAGAAAATCAAAATGCTTTATCCATACATTCAGACAATATAAAGGAATTGGTTTGAACCTAGGGATAATATACCTCCATATAAATTGCTCAGCCAGTTCAGCTAATCCACATACATTACATTTCATGATTGAAAAGCTTCTCTTAATGACTAGCAGTTTCACTGGGATATATAGAATACTCACATCCCTTCATAATACTTGACATTACTTAAATATCCTCTTATGTGCGGTTAAACATCCAGCAGTTTTTAATTATACCATTTTATTTTACATATGGAATAGCTAAAAACTCAACTTCATCTAACCACATATTATCAGTAAATGCTAACAGTAAGTGGTGTAGGTGTTAAGGTGTGGACATTTGCACTTACTGTAAGCATCCGGGGGCTGGGCTTAAACCTGAGCGATCCTGTTCTGCAAGTCACCTCGGACCCAATTGTGAAGGTCATTGTAATGGTGCCAGACCTGCATGTCTATCCTGAAAAATCCCTATTCATCCTTGGAGCTCTGTCACAATCTGATTCCAATATCAATCTGTGCAAAATTCCTCGGGTGTGCTCCCATCATCCACTGATGTCCATTGTAGATGGCCAGCATCTGGAGTGTCTCCTCATTTGTTCAGTTAGGTGCGCAGATGTGCCACAGCCTTGTCCCAGTTGACACTGCCTCGAAACTTTTGATAAAATTCTTCAAAAATGTATTCAAAAAATTTGTCACTGAAGTCCCACGTACTTTACAGGTAGCAGTGTTATGATAGGAAAATGTATCAATATCACATTTTAAAAATGCTGCCTATAGTGTGGTAGCAGTCTATTGGCTGGCATCAGACACATGTTACAAATGTTTTCATTCAATGATAACTATTGGGCATTTGCTCTGAGCACTGTACACTTATGCTGAACTATTGATAAATGTGAGAACTTACACGAACATTCGCTGATGGGATTCCAAAACATTGTATGCTAAGGAACCTCACTAATGAAGCTCACTAATTATATATAACACAAATTGTACATAACAGGTGTTTGCTGTAAGCTAATCTTACTGTTAAGTATAGCTGTCTGACTGATATACAAAAGGTAAGCTATCATGAGGTCAGCTGCTTATATTTCTTTAGTGGAATAACAAGGTTCATTATCACCCTACTATGTTCATACACATATTTCATGCATTTTTGAGTGGAAATTCTCAGCACATCAACATGTAAGTTACATAAAAAAATGGAGGTAGGCTCCCCTAATATGCATGCATATGGATATATGTCCAACATTATCATGGAGGTTTTCCCTCGATGCAGCTGTATGGCTGTATGGCTACATGCAATACAGCCCCAAAGAATTGTGGATATGGCTTGAATCTACTCATATCCATTAGTATTGCAGGTTTACCTTATAAGTCAGTATTACATACATACATTAAATTCCAAAAGTGCCCAGGGACATGAACACACCACGAGGATAGCAATAAAAGGACGTTTATTCAGCCAAATAATAGTACACAGACATTAATGCTTCATCCTGTACATTACGTTTACTTTCGTAACAACTTCATCAGATATGGACTGACATCAAAAAGCAGCTTTATATACACTTGAAAGTTAACCAAGATGGTGCAAGATGGGGATGTACAAATAGGGGAGGGTATGAATGAGTTAGATGATTTTAATGAAGCTCCACCCCTGAGAAGGTCTGAGAGAATAAAGAACATGGACAATACCAATAATTTTTTGGGGGGGGGAGAAGGGGGACGATGAGGTACTAAACATATTAAGTACCACCACCCCAACTTGGAAATTGGAAAAAGTACGATTAAGCAGGACAGAAATAATGTATACATATTTATAAAGGATGATTATAGTATATACAATTTTAGTGAAAATGATTTAAAGGACGAACACTTTAGCCTTCTGTCTAGTGGTGACCTAGCTAAAATTTTAATGGATATAAAATTGTTTACAAGGAAAATTAATTTGAAAATATTCTTCCCACAGTGCAATGTTACTAATTATGGTTGTGAATTAAAGAGAAGAAGTGTTTCTAACCCCCCCTTTACACTCTCAGATAAAAAACTTTGAACTTATTGTGGAAAATGAAATACAAAAAGGTTATTCCAAGGTAAAATATAAGACAATCCAAACAAAGCACCTCGAATACCAGCTAAAGCAGGCACACAGTTTAATGAAGCTGAACAGTTCACACAAGTCACACAATTCACTGAATTGTGTGACTTGTGTGAACTGTTCAGCTTCATTAAACTGTGTGCCTGCTTTAGCTGGTATACGAGGTGCTTTGTTTGGATTACAAGTTTTTTTGCACCTTCCGTTTTTGGTTTTTAAAATATAAGACAAACTTGGATACCAATGAAAGCAAAGTTTAAATGATTTGAGGAACAATAAAAATATGAGTTACGAAACCCGATAAGGGTGGGGGGATGGTGTTAATGGATAATTTGATATATGAAAGAAAAATGAATGATATTCTAATGTATACTAGCAAATACTCTAGCGTGTCAATGAATGAAATTAATATAGCTTGTAGAAGAGTGGATTTAGCTTTAGAGGACATGGTATTAGAAGGCTTAATAGACTATAAAACATTAAGCATTTTAAAAGTAGGCAAACCTAGAATACCTTCTATATTCAGGATCCCTAAAGTACATAAAAATGGTCTGGATCCACCCCTGAGACCCATAGTTTCTTCAAAAGGATCTACAACTTTACCCTTAATGAAATACATTGATTCTAAATTGAAAAGAATTTGGGTAAAGAGAAAAAATATTTTGAGAGACTCATGGGACTTGTTAAGAGAATTAAAAGGTGAAATATATATGGATGATATGTTATTTTTAATCATTGACGTAGTAGATCTTTTTACTAGTATCCCTCATGTAGAAGGTATTAAATTATTAGAAGAAATTATTTATGATGATGAAGAACTTACACCTAATGAATGTTTGGCATGTCTTCACCTAATGGAATTGGTTTTAAAGTATAACTTTATACATGTTAAGGGTGAATTTTACCACCAAATAAAAGGAGTGTTGATGGGAGCAGCATGCGCTCCCACATATGCTAACCTTGTTCTGGCTAGGTGGGAAGAAAGGATAGTGTTAAATTCTATTTACAAGGAATGCTGGTCTATGTACAGAAGGTTTTGGATGATATTTGCATTTTATGGGTCGGTCCACATGAGAAAGTATATGATTTTGTAGGATTTTTGAACAATACTACTTCCTGTTTAGATTTTACATATAAAGTCTTCCTAGAAAGATTACAATATTTTGACGTGGTGATATATAAAGGTAAAAATAAATTTAATTCTAAAGTCTATAGGAAACACACCTTCTCAAATTCATATTTGCACTTTAATAGTGCACACCCTTTGCACTATAAAAGGAATATAGTAAAGGGGCAATTTGTTAGATCATGCAGGATGATCTCATTGGATAATGACTTTGAGAAGGAGGTGGAGACTTTAGAAATTATGTTTAGGGCTAGGAAATACCCTGATTACATGATTGAGCAAATCAAGAAAGAGGTGTGGGAGGGAGAACGGATAGGTACCAACTCATTTTAGGGGTTGAATGTGGCAACCTAATTTACAAACAACACAGGGAAGAGAACTTTGGAAGGGCCCTTGTGTTGGAATATAATGCCAGCTCTAAAATGATAAGAAAAGTAATGGAATCTGAGTGGAAAAGATTTATAAGTTTTACAGGTCTTGAAAAAATATCAATTTAAAAATTGTCTATAAGAACTCCCACAACCTGAAGAAATTAGTGAAAATCGAATATGGGCAAGTGAATAAGAACACGAGAAGGTATGGAACATATAAATGTGGACATTGTTCACAATGTACATATGTATATAACAAAGAAAAAATAGTTTTAGAAAGCAGAGACCTAGAATTAAAAGGAAAAAAAACTTTTATAACTGTGATTCCAGGGGCTTAATTTACTTAGCAGTATGTCAAATATGTTCCAGTTATGTGGGAAAGACTGAAAGGAAACTAAAGAAAAGAATATACGAGCATCATTACAATATACGTACTAGAAAATAGACTAATGCTTTATATAAACATCAACAAACATGCACAAATGCCCATTATTTATTTTTTGTCTTAGAAAGTATTAAGAAAGATATAAGGGGTGATTTGTGGGAGGAAAGTATTGAATCTAGGGAGTTATGGTGGCAAGTGACCTTGCAAGCTAATGTAACACCAGGTCTAAATTAAAATATTACCATAGCCCCTTTACTCAAATTAAGAGCTGTAAAATTATGAATCCATAACTTTTTAGAGGAGATAGTGTTGTTTTGGCAGGTTTTTCTGATGTCTTTTATGAAGTTTTAATTCCTCCCATTCACACTTTGCATTATTATATGTGTTATATTAGTAAAAAGGTGTTCATATTTTATTTTATGGTACATTTTACACACACACACACACACACACACACACACACAATGTTTTTTAGCCAAATGATTGAGCTCCAACTCAAGAAACAATACAAATAACATTTTAATTTGTTAATATGTATGAGTTTTATTTTATTTTAAATCATTTAAATTATATTTTTAAATGCAGTTACTAATGCTTTAAATCAGCTTATAATATTTCATTTTAAAGTATTCATGCTACAAATAAAGGAGATATACATGATTATATATTTATGAAATGTTTAATCAAGCTTTCTTTTCAAATATAGTTTGTCCTGCTTAATTGGCTGTTAACTTAGTTAACTTGCAAGTGTATATAAAGCTGCTTTTTGATGTCAGTCCACATCTGATAAAGTTGTTGCAAACGAAACCGTAATGTACAAGATGGATCGTTAATGTGCTGTGTACTATTATTTGGCTGAATAAACGTCCTTTTATTGCTATCCTCATAGTGTGTTTGTGTCCCTGGGCACTTTTGGAATTTATTGGTTGTGTTTGTGTGCCTTGGTCGTACATTTTTTTATTTACATACATACATACATACATACCTACATATTTTAAACATGGGCACTAATGCCCTTCTAGCTGGCCAATATACCAAAACACTTACTTCCATAATAAGTGTCCAGGCTGTTCTTAAAAATATCTAAACTATTACTTGCTTTAATGTAATTTGGTAGTCTGTTCCATGCATTAACTACTCTGTCAGAGAGCCAATTAATACACTTCTCATTCCTATAGAATCTCCTACATAGGTTGTCTGATGATTCTCTAGTATTTTTTAATAACCCCAAGCATTCCCAGAGGTAGTTGTCACTAAATGCCCTATATACCTGAATAAGATCTCCTCTTACATATCTGTCAGAGACACTGTACAAGTTCAGATATTTTAGTCTTTCGTAATAACTTAAATTTTCACATCCATGGATGCCCTTGGTATATTTCCGCTGTACTCTTTCCAGTTTACTCATGCTTGTTTTCTTATAGGGTTTCCATATTGTTACTCCATACTCAAATTTGGGTCTAATATAACTAACAAACAGTGACTTCATCATGTTTGATTTCCTAGACTTTATAAATATTTTTATACAACCTATAGTTCTTTAACTACTATTAACATATTGGTTAATATGATTGGAAAATCTCATAGCTGAATCTACCCATATACCCAGGTCCTTAAATGAGTCTACAGTTTCAATGTGCACTGTATCAAATATTTACCTATCAATTTGTGTCTCCCAAATCTCATATGCTTGGTTTTTGATGTATTTATCAGCATATTATTCTCCTGTACCCAAATGGGCAATTTAGTCAAGTTGTTTTGCAGACATGTCTTATCTGTAACACATGTAATCAGTTTACCCAATTTCAGGTCTTCTGCATATAGACAATAGAGCACCTCAGATGAAAAAGTTAGGTCTGAAAGATACAATCTAAACAAGTAAGGGGCTAGGACAGAGCCCTGTGGGACACCCTGACTGTAACCAAGGATTTCAACTGTCTAGTTCTTGTATGATACTTGTCATGTCATATTTGCAAGCCATGCAGCTATCAGTCTTATCAAGAGTACATCAATACCTAGTTGTACTAATTTATTGATCAGTGTTTTGTGTATGACCCTGTCAAATGCTGAAGTTATATCTATATAAATTACATCACAGCACAATTTTGCATTCATAGCTGTTATTATATTGTTATAGAACATCATACTACAGGTGGTAGTAGATATGTTTTCAACATATGCATGCTGATACAACAGGTGCCTATTCAACCAAAGCCTGTGCACTGGCTTCATCCCAGCAGAATGGAGGACAACCACTGTCATCCCTCTACACAAAGGTGGAGTGTCCACTGACCCAGGCAATTATAGGCCCATAAGCCTAACTAGCCTGATCTGTAAGGCCATGGAACGCATTATCATGGACCTTATAAACAAGGTTCGATCCTGACCTCTGACCAATGCCTGTTTGGAGTTTGCATGTTCTCCTTGTGTCACTGTGGGGTTTCCCCCATGTCCGAAAAACATGCTGAATGCTTCCATCTCAAACTCACCAATGAATAGAGCTGTGGGCAGCAGCACAGACTCTACATGGTGCCATATAGGGGGACAAGTTGTACAGACCAACTGCTTTGGGCATTTATTGTGGTGCTCAGTATCCTTAAGATAGGAGAACATGGATCACAGACAGTATGCTGTGGCAGGGCTAGCCACTCGACGGTGTAAAATGTATACCTCTAGGTGATTCAGTCATGTTGACTAATGTCGCCAAAAATGGGCATGGGTAGTTACCGGTGATAAGTGGGTTGAGGACCTGGTCTACTCTGACCCATGCCAGGGACGCTTGCTAATGATGGGAGGGGTATATGTACCCCTACTGGACAGTGTGTGCCTGCCATAAAGCCCAGCAGCCCTGAGTCAATAAGTTACTGGCTAGCTGGTGTCTAGTTGCCCAGCCTGGGTTACTTGGGATAGCTCTGTTGAATGACAACTGGACGTAAAACCAACCAACCTGCCAAACATGAACTGAGAATTGCTATGCTTAATGTAGGTTCACTGACAGGATGCAGCTTGGAAGTGGATGACATGATGATATGGACAAAGCTGTATATCCGGGTTTATATTATAACACCGAAGAGGCGTTTAAGTGAACGTCTCTTCGTCGATATGTAAAGACTGAACGCATTAAAGCGCGAATGGTCAAAACAGCAAATTCTTTCCCTGGGAAAGAATTGGCTTGCACAAACACATACACACACACACACACACACACACACACACACACTTACAAACATAACTATGTTGGGGGTTAACCCCCACACCCCCCACACCCCCCTAACTAAATATAATAACTCCAAGATTGCACTACATTGGAGTAAAGGGCAACACTGTGTAGTTGTCCAACTACATCTTTCCCTGTAAATTATTTATCGAATCACTTAAATGCGTTTTGATGAATAAGTGTCGCTCGTTTGGTGTTCGATATTACAACGTTTCAATGTTGTAATAAAGACTCGTATATCCTATGAATCCAAGAGACAAAATGGAAGGACAGTGCAGTAAAGCCACTTGGCTTGGGATCCAGACTCTGCTACTCAGATGGGTGAAAGACTGGTAATGGTATAGGAACTGTGGTGAGAGAGACTTTAGAAGGCAGTGAGGGATATCATCAGAATTAATGACAGACTCATGGGAATCAGACTCCAGTGTAATGATAGTTCAGTATTCATAATCTCAGCCTATGCCCCACAGCAGGGTTGTGATAGTGAGGAAAAGATTGCATTCAGACAGCAGTTGCAGGACATACCAGATAAAGCAGGACAACATGAATTGGTATTGATAATGGGTGACTTGAATGCACATATCGGGACAGACAGAACAGGATATGAGGACTGCCTGGGTCCACGTGGGTGGGGCAAAAGGAATAAAGAAGGAGAAGCCATTCTAGACTTCTGTCTGGCAAATGGCTTGATAGTAGCCAACACATGGTTCAGAAAGAGAAACAGCAGTCACAATATCACATACAAGAGCAGCCAACATGCAACTCAGGCAGACTTCCTCCTAGTAAGGAAAAGGCACTGGGGTAGAATCCATGATTGCAAATCCCCAGTGAAACAGTCGGCCCACAGCATAAACCACTAGTTGCCACAATCAGCTGCAATGAGTGGTCAGAGAAAGCTCTAAGGTCAACAGAGACCAGGCTGAAGATCCTGGAAGTTGACTAGAGAGAAAGTACAGCAGTTCAAGGAATTACTCAGGGCACTAGTACCCCAAGAAGTGGAGGAAATAGGTGGAGTTGAAGAAGAGTGGCAATACCTAAAAACAGCATGTGTTAGGACTACAGAAGAGATATGTGGCTGAGTTAGGTATGGAAATAAGGTACATAAGGAAAGCTGGTGCTGGAATGCAGAAGTCCAGGAAGTCATCAAAAGAAAGAAGAAGGAGCGCAGGAAGAAGTGGGAGATAGAAAAGACTGACCAGGCTAGGAAGGAATACTGGTTGACTAACAAAGAAACTAAGAAAGAAGTTGCAATAGCAAAGAATAGGGCATCAGAGGCATTCTACCAACCTCTTGAAAGTGACTCAGTAAGGGACACAAATAAACCATATCAGGTTGCAAGGCAAAGACAGAAAGATAAAGAAGATAGTCAGATACCCTTCATGATGGATGCCAGCAACAACCTTCTCACCAGTCCACGGGACATCAAAGGCAGATGGAAGAAGTATTTCCAGCAGCTTCTGATTGAAAAAAAACCCACAGAAGTTGTACTGCCCCAGAAGCAGCCTACAATGAGAGAAGAAGAGGAGCCTACCTTAGAAGAATTAAGAACAGCACTAAGGAAGATGAAGACAGGGAAAGTAGCAGGCTCAGATGAGGTCACAGCAGATATGATAAAGATGCTGGGTGAGATAGGGGAGAAATGGCTCCTGAGGGTACTAATAGCAGTGTGGAGAGAAAGGCGTACCCCAGATGACTGGAGAATATGCATACTCATGCCCATGTACAAGAACAAAGGGGACATCCACAAATGTGGGGAGTACAGAGCATCAAACTCCTACCACACTGCATGAAAGTTTTGAAGAGGGTGATTAATAAACAGATATGCAGAGTAGTAGAAGGTAAGATGGGAGATGAGTAGTTCAGATTCAGATCAGGATGCAGTACAATTGACCCGATGTTTGCAATGAGACAGGTACTTGAGAAGAAACTAGAAATGAGGAAAGAGTCCAACTGGGCATTCCTAGACTTGGAGAAAGCATATGACTAGGTCCCAAGAAAGCTGATCAGGGCAGTACTGCAGTGGTTTGAAGTCCCAGAAACATTGCTAGAATTATTGCAGGCTATGTACAAGGACCCAGGTACTCAAGTACGAACAGTGTGTGGCCTCACAGAGGGGTTCCCAGTGGAGTGGGTATACACCAGGGTTCAGCTCTGAGCCCACTGCTGTTCATACTGGTGGTGGACTACATTAGCAAACAGGTTGAAGGGGACAGATCAACAAAGCTGCTGTATGCAGACGATGTGGCAGTACAGGTAGACTCTGAGCTAGAACTTCAGCAAAGGATAGGAGAATGGAATGCAAATCTGAAGGAACATGGGATGAAACTAAGCACAGGATAAGACAGTGGTAATGGCAGCAAATTGGGGAAATCAGAAGAAGCTGAGAATAGAGATAGAAGGAAAGATAGTGAAACAGGTAAACAGCTTCAAGTATCTGGGAGGGGTGGTTGAGAAGAAAGGTAGTCTAAATGAAGAGGTCATCAGAGGGGCTGCAACCAACTGGCATAGAGTATCAGGTGCAGTCTATGACAGAAGAATGCCAAAGATGCTGAAAAGTAAGGTGTACAAGAGAGTGGTGCGAACAGTACTACTGTATGGTACAGAAACCTGGGCAGTAAAGCCAGAAACGATGAAGAAGCTAGAGGTGATGGAAATGAAGTGCCTGAGAAAGGTGGTAGGATGCACATTGTGGGACAGACAAAGAAATGAGGAAATAAGAGCAGAAGCCAAAGTAGCTCCAATTGTAGAAAAATCAAAGAGAACAGATTATGGTGGTTTGGGCACATGTGCAGAAAAGCAGAAGACAATCTGGTGAGGAAGATTTGGGACAGACAGGAAGAAGGTAAGAGGAAGTGCGGACATCCAGCAAAGAGGTGGATGGATTGTGTAAAAGAGGATCTGCAATGGTCAGGCATGAGTGTTGAAGAAGGCAGGAGTGTGGCACTAAATAGAGAGAGTTAGCAACAGTTAACACGATACCCTGACCCCATGTAGAAAAAATGGGAAAAAGGGTGCTGCTGCTGATGATGATGATAAACAAGGACACTGGCACCCTCCAAATGCTTGATCCCACACAGTTTGGTTTTGTCAAAGGGAGATAATACTTTCTTTGAAACAGTCATCAAAGCCATGGATGAGGGGAAGACAGTGCACACCACCTACCTTGACCAAGACAAAGCCTTCGACACTGTTCCCTACTCGGGCATAATAGATAATCTCTCCCAGCTAGGCATCAACCCATATGTTACCAGATGGGTAGCTAACTGGCTCACTATAGAACCCTGTCAGTCAAAACAGGGGAAACCACCTCTAGTAGTAGACCCGTAACAAGCGGCATACCCCAAGGATCAGTCTTGGGCCTCTGTTGTTTGGAATATACTTTTATGAGGTGCAAGCCAAAACTGGTGGTCTGTGGCTGACCAAGTTTGCAGATGATTGCAAGCTGGGCACTATCATAAATTCCCCTAGTGATGTGAACATCCTCCAAACGGGCCTTACCCAAACTAATGACCGGTTCCAGAAGCATGGCCTCAAACTGAATACCAGGAAATGCATCATTATCCCCTTTGGGGAAAATGGTGTCCCCACTAATTATCACATTAATAACAATGTACTAAGCACGCAATCAGTTGTGATGGATTGGGCACCCATGTTAATAGCAACCTGACTTTTGACCATCCTGTTGCCTCCATTGTACGGAAGGCTTTCTACATGGCCCACCTCATTAGTAAGGGTATTTCATCCAGGAACAACATCCCTGTACTACTCCCTTATCAGACCCATTATCGAGTACAGTGCTTCCTTTGGCATGTACCTTGCCAAGCACATGCAGCAGGTGGAGAGACCACAGAGGTTCCTGACCAGGAAAATCCAGGGTCTCAAACACCTATCCTATATAGATAGGTTAAAAGCTCTGTCCCTCTACTCAGTCTCATACAGATTGCTCAGAGGTGACCTGTGTCTGGCATACAAGGCCATCTCAGACTCAGCCTTGATGGAGTTGCTGCATATCCGTAAGTCAAACTCCACTCAAGCAACCCACGTGCAAAGTTTAAACCTGGTTTGTGACATTAATAGAACTTTTTGGTGGGATAAATTTGTGTCCCAATGACTCCCCCATCTGTGGAATTGACTCCCGATCCATGTCAAGTGAGTACCTCACTAGCCCTCTTTAAGAGGAACCTGCACAACTGAATGGGAAACAGAAAATATACTCCTGGGATCCCACCTGTGTCCCTGCTGGACAGGAAAAACAGGTGCTGACTTTGTGGGAGCATGAGTGAAATTCTTGGCTAGGATTATAAGGGTCTCCGGGCCAATAGCCTAGTATTATCCTATGAATGTATGAACCTATACATACTTTCAAGTCTTAACCTAGCCAGTTTATCAGTTTCAGCACTCAAGTCTGTTTCTTTGAGCGCAGCACTTGTTCAGAACTAGTTATAAGCACTAAATAAGCTACAAATTACTACAGCATTCAACTTTCCTCACTTGTCTAGAGGAAAACAGTTTCTAGTACTTAACAAATAAGCACCTATCCAGGCATGTCTAAGGGTCAGCTCCCGGTGTTTTCTCCTGTCTACCTGATGAATCTGGGCATCTTGGGGCAATGCAGCAATTGAAACATGTACACAGACAACCCTCTCCTCCTACCACCCAACACTACAACCTGTGAGAGATGCACTTATATAGCCAAACTGGAAGCAAAGCTCTTTTCACCCAAGACTGGACTAGACAGTCAAGAGGAGAAGGTAAACACTTGTACCACACCACACTCATCACATAGTCCCTCAAAACCTACACCACCAAAACACACACATAGCAACACAAAACACACATCTACATTCGAGGAGGCTCTCAGTAAAAACCTGCCCAAGCAACAGGGACCTCCAAAGCAGAAACACAAGCAACCTCCACCCCCAACACAACCCAAATGACACATAGCCCACAAACTCAGTGTGCCACTCAACCACAGCCCATAAGGCATAACAACGCACCAACACTCTAGTCATAGGTGACTCTATAGTCAGGCACACTGATGTTCCACTCACCAGGCTAAACAAGGAGAAAGTTACTGTCAGCTGCCAGTCTGGTGCTAGGATCTGCCACATAATGCATGCACTCAGGTCACTCCACAACAAGTACAAATATGACTCTGTCATTGTCCATGTTGGTTTGAATGACCTGAGACATACCTCCCTGGACTACATGAAAAGGGACATGGAGGAGCTGTCCGATCTTGTAGCCCAGGCAGGTATGACCCTAGCCCTGAGTAGCATCCTGCCATCACCCAGAATGATATCACAGTACAAGGACAAAATGATTGACTTCAACAATTGGCTAAGCTTCTGGTGTCATTCTAAGGGGATCCAGTATCTGTCTGCCTGGGATGACATGATCAACAAACCACGATGCTTTGCCAGAGATGGCCTGCACCTGTCGCCCCTGGGATTCCGGATACTGACTAAGGCTCTAGCCAAACCTACAGTGCCTTTTTAGGCAAGGTTCAAATGACAAATTCACCACTGTAATGGGTACAAGCAAGCAGACTCTGAGGGTACTGCTACTCAATGCTAGAAGTCTAAACCTCAAAATGCACTCACTTGAGGCACTCCTTAAAATAGAGAACATCGACATCTGTGCAGTGACAGAGACCTGGTTCAAGGCTTCAGAGAGTACCCCTGCATTACCAGGCTATAATTCATACCACACCTTTCGGCCACCTAACCTGGACCGAAACACTAAAGGCGGAGGCGTGTCCATCCTCATTAAGGATATCCACACCTCCAGGCTAGTTGCTCAGCATAATGCATTCAAGATTATCCAAGTGCAACTAACTCTGGGGAAGACCACAATCCAAATTGTAGCATGCTACAAATCCCCCACTATGCCCCAGGATTCCCACTCATCATTTCTTGATACACTGGAAAATGTTAGGGTACAATCTAATACCCTAATAATGGGCGATTTCAACTACCCCACCATTAACTGGGAAAACTACTCATGTAACAACTCTTGTGTTCAACGTTTTCTGGAATTCATAAATTTCAATGCCTTGGATCAACTTATCCACACCACCGCCAGGGGTAGCAATATCCTAGACCTGGGTATTACCAACATGGGCAACCAGTGCTCCACATCAGAGGTCAATTCCTCATTTGTAAGATCCGACCACAAGCTAATCACCGTAGGCATCCACATCCGTCCCCTACCCCCCATTAGGGAAACCACCGTAAAAACTTTCTCCAAAGCCAATTTCACGCTTCTTAAGACAGAAGTGGCAAATTTCACGACACCCATGCTGATGGACAATAGAGGTATGAATGCTGAATACTACACAAATGCACTTTATAAGCACTTACACAAGTGCATGGATCGTGCAATCCCTAACAGAACCAAGATTCTATCCTCCAAAAAAAGGAAGCCAATCTGGTAGTCCCCTGCCATAAACAAACTCTACAAAAGAAGAAAGAAACTGTTGCAAAAAAAGAGTAAAATCCCATGATTGGAGGAACTCCCTGGTCAGCCTCAGTAAGAAGCTGAGCTCCCTCATAAAATCCTCCAAAGCTAATTGCAAAAGCAAAATTGCCACTGACTCTAAAGACAACTACAAAGCATTCTACAGCTATGTCAAGAATCTCAATGGCAACACTCAGATCTGCTCTGAGTTACAGCACAATGGCACAAAATATACAGAACCAACTGATATTGCCAACATCCTGGCAGATAGGTTCAGTGCTACCTTTACCCACCTCTCATCCCCTAAAGGGCCCATCTCTATACCGGAAGAATGCAAAGTTCCTGTAATCATGGCTGCACAGGTAAAAAACACACTCTCCAAAGCCAAGAACACAGCATCCATGGGACCTGACAACATACCAGGCTGCGTTCTGCATGAGCTACAGAACGAAATGGCACCCCATCTAAGTACCATGTTCAATCATAGCCTCACCTCAGGCTATGTGCCCACTGAATGGCGCACAGTGATGGTTATCCCACTCCACAAAGGGGGAGCCACCACAGACCCCGGAAACTACCGCCCCATTAGCCTGATGAGCCTGGTCTGCAAGGCTATGGAACGTATCATCATGGAACTTATAAACAAAGACATTGGTAATCTCCAAACTCAGGACCCCACCCAGTTTGGGTTTGTAAAACACAGATCATGTCTCCTAAACCTGATAGACTTTTTTGAAGCAGTCACCAACACCGTAGATGAGGGTAAGGTGGTTCACACAACCTATCTAGATCTTGCCAAGGCTTTCAACACCATCCCCCACTCTGGAATTATAGATAAACTCAGTAAACTAGGTATAAATCCCTATGTCACAAGATGGGCTGCCAAGTGGCTCACTGACAGAACCCACACTGTAAATGTAGCAGACTCCAAATCCAACTTCAGACCAGTGACAATTGGAGTACCACAGGGTTCAGTCCTGTGTCCTCTCCTGTTTGGTATCTACTTCTCTGAAGTACAGGGTAACACAGAATGTCTTTGGCTAATGAAGTTTGCAGATGACTGAAAACTAGGAGCCAAAATCAAAACTCCAAAAGACGTGGACTTCCTACAAAAGGGCCTCGATGAGACAGATGCCTGGTGTCAAAGTCATGGCCTCAAGCTCAGTGCCAAAAAGTGCATTGCTATCCCTTTTGGTAAAAACTCTGTACCCATGAACTACCACATAGGTGGTAGTCTACTTAACACTGAACGTGTGATAAGAGACATTGCCACAGTAGTCAGGAAATCTTTCTACATGACACACCTCATCACAAAAGGTTTCTCATCCAGGAAAAAAGAGGTCATTGTTCCCCTCTACTCATCACTCATTAGACCCATTATAGTGTACAACGCCCCTTTTGGTATGTACCTCACAAGACATCTACAACAACTGGAAAGGCCACAGAAATACTTCACAAAGAGGATTACCAGCATCAAACCAATGCCCTACACAGACCGTCAAAAAAAACTTCAGCTTTACTCCGTCGCATATCACCTACTCAGAGATGATCTCTGCCTAACACACAAAGCTATGTCAAACCCAGAGCTTTTGGACATGCTCCACTTAAAGAAATCCCAATCCCTCTGAGGTACACACTCCAGGGACCTAAACCTTGTCACCACAATAAACAGAACATGCTGGAGGGATAGATTCCTGTCCCAGAGAATTCCCATACTCTGGGACAAACTACATATCTATATCAAACAAAGCTCCTCATTAACACTCTTCAAGAAAAATCTTGATGATTGGATGGGCGATAGGAAATTCACCCTGGGGATCACTTCTCTGGCTCTGCTTGACAGTGGCACAGGAAAATTATTTTCTTGGGTGGTGAAAGCCAGGGTACCTTTTGGCTAGGCTGATATAGGCCCTAGGGCCAATAGCCTAGTACCTACCAATGAACCTATGAACCTCTCCAGTTCTGATAATAACTTATCCAGTATTACCTTCTCCATTATTTTTCCACAATATGAAAGTAGAATTAAGGGTCTATATGATTCTGGGTTTGTCCTACTCCCCTTTCCCTTGAAGACAGGTTTAGTAAATGCATGTATCCAATCTTAGAAGAACAAGACACAACACTACAGGAACTGAAGACCCTCCCAGATCTGATGAAGGAAATTATTTTCTGAAAGCACTTAGCCTGTGTGCAATGAATCGTTTTATGCTTTTTGCCGTGGTGACCCTGCTGTTGTTTGTTCTGAATGTCTCCAGTCTTGAGGAATCTCTCCATATTTATATGAGCTAGTGAATAATAGATATAATGGTACCATAAGTTCTTGCTGAAGTGTTCTCAGGTCATTGTTACTAATTCCGTCTCCTCCCTCTGCTTTGTTTGCATCCAGTTTGAGCAGCTCTTTTTCAATATAATCTAATTTAATTTCCAGCATCTGGGGTTACCTGAATATCACTAGGACAAAGTATCACCCCTTTTGTGAAGCCAAACTGTTTTGCATAACATCTTGTAAATATATCTATAATCTGTTGTGTCTTGAGAATAAATTTTAGAATGTGCACACAGTTTATCAGTGTGTGTCTTTACTCCTGCCACATTTTATGAATCTATAAAAAAGGTTTCCTATTATGCTCAATATCTGTACATAAATTTTCTTCAACATTTTCTTGATCTTGTCTCACACTATACTTAATCTGTTTGTCCAGCTTGTTTATTTCACTTTTCAAAGTTGTAGTTTGACCTCTGTTCCATTTCTTATATTTGTTGTCACCTTAATCAGATTATCTTGTTCTTATGGATTATTATATGAATTATAGTAATTTATTTACGAACACAATGTCTAGTATGTTCCACCCCCTGATAGTTTTTTTTACAATCTGAAGCAATTGTTGTTCCTGAATACATGTTGTGAATAATTTCCTTACTAATGCTGTTGAATCAATATTATTCCAGTCTGTTTCTTGTAAATTTAAATCCCCAGCTAATATTATTCTTTCCTCCTGTGTTTCATACAAGAAATATATGAATTCCTCTAGGTCATCTGCATTTGACTTTGGTGGTCTATACCCTCCAACAATTGTTATATGTTCCAGGGTTGTATTTATTGTCACTGTTACACAATCTATAGTATTGGTGTTATCACTGAACATGTAATATCATAATTATCTTTAATCCCTATAATGACACCTCCACCTGATTTTTTTGTTAGAATATCAGTTACAGTAAAAACATTATACTGTGATAGAACTGATTTCCAGTCATTGTTCTTTAACCATGTTTCACAAACAATAACAGCATCAATCTTGTGGGAACGTAGAAAATTTTCCAATAAAAAAACTTTATTATTAATGCTCCTAGCATTAACAATCATAAGCGATGCATCAAATGTTGCTATCTGTGAACTGTTAAATTTTCAACCTGGCAAAAATCCTTCCTAGTGTTGTCAAATATTGTAAAATACATGCTGCAAAAATTCTCTTCCCTGATCTTGACAAATGCATGCCATCTTATCTGAACACACACGTGCCCAAAACTAGGCTTGGATGCGCTACACATTTCCATTTTTTTAAAACAGGACATTTTCCATGTAAGTATTTTCCCAAAAAATCTTCTCAGTCACAGTGACCTGACTATCCTTTCTATAGGTGATTTTTGAAAAATATTTCCTAACACCAGTACAAGCTATACTATCTAAGATGGCTGTCAGTTCTCTACTGACATTTACAGAATCCTTGCAGATGACATCATTTGTACCAACATGAATAAACATGGATCCATACTTCCTTCATTAAGGCATTCCAAGGTTTGTGTCACATCTTCTATTTTTGCTCCTGGCAAGCATAACACTATCTGATGTTCATTATCTTTTTCTGCAAATATAAGTATCAGTTCCTCTAGTAAATGAATCTCCAATTACAAGAAGACCTCTGCTGGCCAGCTCTAAAGAATCTTCAGCTTCTAATACAGTAATATCTGCTCTATCAATTGTTATGAAGGATAGATCTTCATCACCATTAGTCTTATGAATCCCATTGTTTTCACTGTGTATTAAATTCTTATCCAGCTAATATTGTAACTCCATATCTTGAGCCATGTAGTTAACATCTGTCTTTCTCTTCTTTTTTCTTACAGTAATGTTCTTCAATCCTTGCATGTTCAATTTTGATTTCTTCCTTTTCACCTGCCCCTCGCCTGTTTTTTCTACCATCTCTGTTGGAAAAATTATGCCTTTTTCTGTAGACTGAAGGGTTTCTGATAAAAAATATCATCAGTCCCCATAACCTGCGTGTTACATAACAAAGCAGTACCCTTTTTAGTACTTATTCTCTTTCCTTTACTGTCATTAATCAGTTTCATTTTCTTCCTTATTTGTTGAGAACTTCTTCCTTTCTTTCTTTTTTTTGTTTCCTTCTAAACAAACTGGATCCTCAGATTGCTGAATACTTACATCCAGAATTCTAAAGTTGTCAGAGGCATAGTGTTGTTTCAGAGGGGTTGAATGATCTTTGCAGATGACAGATGCATCATTTCCTGAATGTGTTCTATTTGTTTTATCCCTAACATTATTTATTTCACCATTCCAGTCATTAATATATGATACAACAGTTCTCCAAGCCATGCCAATTGCACAAGTGCAATCATCAAAATTAAGTCTAGATTTACTTCTAACAATGGTAAGCAAATAATCCAACTTTTGACACAAGGAACACAGATCACCAGTGTTATCATCTGTTACCTTTACACTGTACAAGATATTTGTGTATTAGCAAATCCTTAATTGCATGCTCATTTAAGGAATCCGTATTCAGCTTCAAATTAATAAAATATTGTAAAAGAAAAGAATCATCAAAAATAGAAACCACATAATTCAAAGAGAACTTAAATCAACTTCTACGATAAAAAATCACATCAGCAATCTACAACTAAATAATAAATTAAGTACAGTAAAGTTGTTCTGACACTACAAGTTCTGCAAGCCAGCCAAAAGTTGTAATTCCAAATAAACACAGTGAACTGCTGAATAAACGTAGACTTGTAACTGATAATCAAAACAGCCGAACAGCACCAGGAGTCCAATAAAGGTTTACTACTGAGAGTTGTGTTGTTCCTGGGGTACTGCAGAGGGATAGATGTTTATTGGACTCCTGGTGCTATTTAGCTGTTTTGGTTACCAGTTAAAAGTTGTAATTCCTTTATGTCGTGTGCAGTAGCTTCTGCTCACTATCACTCACAGTTGCACTTCTTTTTAACAGTAAAGAACAATAAATCAAAAACCAAGGTAGGATTGTTTAGATATGCTCAGGATTTTCCTCTCTGCAGTCTGTGCAAATTTATAGCTGTCAAGGCCCCTTGGGGTGACTAGAGTTTGCCTGTCTAAAACCTCTCCCTTTCTAACAACCAGCACTGAAATTAAAGGTAAAATAATAAAATATGAATCAAAGTAAATCTTGTTAACAAGCTATCCTTTCCTACCTACAAACAGTTAAAAACAGTGATAACAAATACAATATAAATTCAAATAAAACTTCTGTTACCAGTCAACTCCACATTAAATCACAAACCAAGCTAGGATTGTTTAGGTTTACCGGCAATGACAATTTATGGGATTGTCTGCAAATTGTACATTCAAGGTCTGATTTACAAATATTCATTGCTGCTCAGTGATATAGTGGTAGCTTTGTGCCATTCAGTGGGATTGGTGGAAACCTCAGGATGGCTTAGTGTTTAACTTGGCTGGTGTTGTAACATTTAGCCATGACCGTATGACTGTTCATTTTTCATAAGCTGATGTAGTTATGCCTTGATGTTTTAACACATTCAGATAAATATGTCTTTTAATATATCATAAAGGTCACATTTGTGCTAATCTGTGTCACTGAATGCAATTACATCTGTAACCTATCCCACATGCTTGATATGGGCCTGGTAACTGTAGCTGGATGTGCACGTAACTGCGACAACACCATTTTTGCAATACTGTTGTTGTGGTGCAATGGTTATGTATTCAACCCTTCCTTATGAAAACATCTGCTAAAATGAGGTTCATATACTATATCTGACCTATCAAAAATATGGACTGCATTAATGGCACTGCACATTTTTGCTGATGATTAAAGATTAGTGATATAAGAAATATGCATCAGCTCTTTAGACATGTTGGCTGTGTTCTTTATGCTTATCTGTACATGACAGTAATATAGATGACATGGAATGTTGTGCATAGCAGTGCACTGTATCAGAAAGGTGAGGCATTCAATTAACATATGCTTTGAACGCTGGCATGTCATTATATGAACTCATGTGGAAAATCTGATATGTGCATATTACCCTTTATTACAGATTATTTCTAGCTGTAATAGGTGGTATAACTTTTCCCAAACAGAAAATGAATTTCTTATACAGGTTCTGTGCCAGCAGAGCCAAAACTTGCTATGATGGATGGGTGATACTGTGTGGAGGGATCTTACCAACATGATCAGTGCTGTAGGTGGCCATAACCAATCCAGGGAGGCCTGCCGTCAACATTGTTCCAACATGATCCCCCCTGCAGCCAACAGACTCTACCTCTGACCCTGTGACAATGATGAGTTTAGAGAAAGATAACAGGTAATGCAGGGTTCAAATCCAATTTAGAAATACTTTCAAGGCTTTATTGAAAAAGTTGACTCAGACTCCGTCATAGATGGCAGTGAGTGAAAGATTAGTTTGTTTTTGCTTTCTTGCAATTTGTATTGCTTCATTGCCTTCTTCTGTTTTGTATATTGTGGTGCATTTTCTTTACACATTGTGTTGTAATATTTTGCTTTCAATAACATGTTGAAACCAGGAAAGAGATCTGTGTCTCTTGTTAGTCGAACAGAAATTAAACTTTTCCCCACCACCTCATCCTGGTGGTGTTGTGTTTTTAAATGAAAGTGTCTATATACTTGCCTACTCTTGTGTTGATTTTTCCACATATCCCCTTCTCTCTCCTCTTTCATTGGCTATTGTCAGTAACCACAAAACTATCATTTTTTGAAGTCACTCCCCTTCAACTACTTAAATTTACTGGCTATCCCACTGTAATCCATAATGTTAGAATACGAAATGCTCACACCCTTCCAACCTATCTTTTTCTTTTAAAATTAGTGTCTCTCTCCTTAGATTGCTTTGTTCACACTGCAACTTTTTGGATAGTAACCCATTTTTCCATCTTACCATTTAAATCTGCAACATCTAGTCCAAGACTACCAGTTACTAGAGAGCCCACATTCTGCTTCTCAGTAGCCAGCTTGAGATTGTGGCTTCTGTTTTGCTCATGGTAAGAAAAAAAGCAAAGGGGCATTATTACCTGGAGACTGCTGATCACCAGAATGCTTAATTACTGTTTCATAGGTGCCAGCTTATAACTTGTGCTTATGTTTTCCTCCTGGTGAGAGAAGGAGCAGAGGGCATTGATTCCTGATTGTCTCTGATTAGTAAGTGAGTGCCTACATGGGATTTTCCTGATTGGTCTGGCTGCTATTCAAGACATCTATTAGGAAAAGGCTACATCAAGCATACAGAACCCTGCTTCTTTTTTGACAGAAGAAGCAAAGGGGTGTTGTTTCCCAGCACAATGAAGCTGTGGTGAGACAATCGCTAATAGCAGAAAGGTACTAGCCAATCAGGGGAATTCCCTCGTTCCATTATTCTTGACAAACCTAATTCTTTTCAGTAAGTACCACTTGCCTAGCTGCTGTCTAACTTAACTTCAGAATATCTCCCTAAATACTTCATCCATAAATCATCAGTGTCTACATGAATAGTTTCCTCTCAAGTGTTTGAGAGTGCTCTGTATAGATGCAGGCACCTTTGTTGACATTTTTTCTGTAAAAACACCATTGAAATTGCACTAATACCTAGCTGCCCCCAGAGTTGCAAACCAGATATACCTGACATTATTTTATATTCTCACTGCAACCATCTTATTAATAAAAAAGGTGGCCTGTTGCCATGGCTATGTACTTTCCCATTATCTCTGTTACCAGCTGGGTGGATATGGATACCCTGAGGCAATGTAAAACTTGCTGCAGGTTTACTGACAACCAGCTAGTTCTCAAACAAACTGATAGGGTATGTGAGAGATGTATTTACACAATGTCACTGGAAGCAAAGCTCTCACACAAAAAACACTCCTAATGTCAATCAGGTTATCAGTAGTATACAGTCTGCACTCATCACACAGAGTAATATGCTGAGGGATATAAATGTTACCTTCCTAAATCTGGTGCTTGCAATTAATACAGTGCTCTCTGGATTATATAACTAGATAGGTAGCAGCATAGGAAGCTTGTGTGTGTGTGTGTGTGTGTGTGTGTGTGTGTGTGTGTGTGTGTGTGTGTGTGTGTGTGTGTGTGTGTGTGTGTGTGTGTGTGTGTGTGTGTTTGGGTGTGTATGTGTGTGCTCACTAGATTATAAAACTAGATAGGTAGGAGGTTTGATACTCAGCATAGGAAACTTGCGTGAGTCGGTGCAATGCTTGGTGCTGTATCCACTTCCCCTGACAAGAATGCTTTTAAAGAAGAAGAGGTTGGCATAATGGTTAAGATCTTTACCTTACAGACACAAGATACCTTACATTATTTGCTAGACTTAAAATGGCCGTTAACAGCAGTTAGCGTAGCATTCACCTATGAATCTATGAATGCCCAAAACCCTCCTAGTCCTAGATGAACCACACAAAACAATTACCCTCTGCAGCCTTGAATGCACTCTTTCAAAACAGCACCCACATCTCATGGAGCATCTGGTTCTAAGCTCATAAGGTAAAGCATCAAACAGTCCATGGTCATTGGAGACTTCATTGTGAGACACACCAATGACCCATAACATGTATTTAGTCTTTCCAGGAACACTCACTATCCAGCAAAATACTTTATTTATGGGCAACTTTAATTACCCCATTATTAACTGGGAATCATACATGACACCCAATGTCCAGACATAGAGATGCCTGGTTTGGTAAACACAAATTCCTGGACTAGATTGTCAACATGCTAACCAGGGGTGAAACTTTCTGGATCTGATCCTCATTAATACGGGAGAATGCTGCACACCCCCTAGTGTAATGCCCCTTCTGGTAAATTTAGACCACAAAAGTGTCTCCTTTAAAAAATAAATAAATAAAACCCAGAACCCATTTAAACCTGGAATGTTCAAAAACTACTCTATGGCTACTCTCCTACTACTAAGTGAAACCTGTCAAAATTTCAATCCCCTATGAACCCTATGAACCCTGCTGCCTATGTGGAATTGTTCACAGAAACCCTATACAACCAGGTTAATAGCTACATAAAGGCAGCTGTACCCACCAGGAATAAATACAGAACTAACTCTAAAAACAATCCACCATGGTGGAATCACAACATCAATAGGCTCTATAACATAAAGATGAAAATCATGGCAAAAATTAGGAGGTGTAACACCCAGCAGGATAAAAACACTCTCATCAAACAAAACAAACAACTTATAAATGCCCTAGGACAGATAGCCTGGTATGAACCTATGAACCTATAACCTCGAAATAGGGCATAACAAAATTAATTTAAAATGGGTGGCGAAAGCCAAACCCACTCTGGCTAGGCTTATAAATGCCGTAGGGCAGATAGCCTTGTATGAACCTATGAACCTATAACCTCGAAAAAGGGCATAGCAAAATTAATTTAAAATGGGTGGCGAAAGCCAAACACACTCTGGCTAGGCTTATAAATGCCCTAGGGCAGATATCCTAGTATGAACCTATGAACCTATAACCTCGAAAAAGGGCATAGCAAATTAATTTAAAATGGGTGGCGAAAGCCAAACACACTCTGGCTAGGCTTATAAATGCTCTAGGGCAGATAGCCTAGTATGAACCTATGAACCTATAAAAATACCACCAAAGCCAAATTTGAGATATAATTTGGCCTCCCAAACCAAGGACAACCATGAGGCATTCTTTAACTATGTCCACAACCTTATAAGCACCATACAATTTTGTGTAGAGCTCATTATTAATGGAGCCACCTATACTGAGACAGAAGATAAAGCAAAAGCACAGGTAGACAAATTCACCTTGACTTGGCCAAGGCATTTCATGCAATACCCCATTCAGACATTGTTGACAAACTCAAGAAGTTAGCTATACTGCCTTATGTCACTTCATAGATAGCCAGCTGGCTTACAAACAGGACCTACAAAGTTAGAATTATGGAGTCCACCTCTAAAAATAGCCCAGTTGCAAGCAAAGTACCTCAGGGACTGGTCCAGGGACCACATCTTATTGGCATTTACTTCATTGACATCAAGGCCAAAGTCAAGAGCCTCTGGTTGGCCAAATCTGCAAGTGATTGCAAATTAGGAGCAGTCATAGAATCCCCCACTGACACTAATATTCCCCAGAAAGGGCTGAAACAGACAAAACATGTTGGAGCCATGGAGTAAAAAAACTAAATGCCAAGAAATGCATAATAGTATCCTTCAGGAAGTCGTACACTCCTGGTAACAATCCTATTGAGAATACACTCTTAAGAGTTAACCCAGCTTCATACATCTCATATCTTTGTTTCTGCTTATGGTTTTAAGGATTTCTTTGTCTGAAGGGGAAAGGTTATAGAAATGCTTGTGTGATACCCCACCTATGGGCCAGTAATCAAGGAGCCACAGACTTTACCACTGGTACCTGCAGGGAACATTCACTTGGAGGATAACAGGTACAAACCCAGTATGCAGCTGTCTGCATCAAGTACAATCAAGTACAATTTTCCTTAAGGGCACACAGAGAACACAGTCAGTCCGGGGATGGTGTGTTCCTCTTTCTCAAGATTCCCAATAAGACTCCTCACTGGCACAGTCATAAAGTTGAGATCTCAGCTGAGTGTCCAAGCCAAGACCTCTAGCACCCTCGCTCCCCAACCAGTGTTTCATGTCCCTGCAAAAGTAGCTGACACACACACACACACACACACACACACACACACACACACACACACACACACACACACACACACACTCTTTGAGATTTGATTTACACACACAAACACACACACACACAAACACACACTTGGGAAAGGCTGTCACAGGTTTACTAGCTATGTCCCCTTCTGCCCAGTTTATAAGGTAGTTACCACTGCCACCAGACACTCCTGCCAGCTACCATAAGGCCCTTACAAGGGTACCCAATTTACTGAGTGAAATTAATATTAATACAAATGATGGTTTGTCCAAGAGTAAGACTATTAGGAGTGGCCCACACTGTGTCACCAAATAAATAGCCAAATACTCTCAAAACCTAAATATCTCTACAAAGATCAGCAACAATGAAAGGTTTAAATATATTTAATAGACCTTTTTCCTCCTGTTGGGCTTCTGCCAGGTTCTCTTGGGCCAAGTCCATGAGTTCCCTGAGCCTGGTCCTGATGTTTAGGACATATGCCCCAATAGACTCCTTGTGAGATTCACACTCACCCTCCCACTCATCTCAAATCAAATCTAGAGGTCCAATCACCCTATGCCCATACAGCAACTCAAAAGGCGAGAAATCTGTGGAAATCTGTAGATTCCAGGTACCTCTCTGTAAGCAAACAACAAATTGGGCAAATATTTGTCCTACTCCCTCTTAAACCAAGCCAGCAGGTTGACATGAAATTGGCACCTCTATCAGCCAGTATTTTTCTTGGGAAACCTACCCAGCTGAAAATCTCTAACAAATAATTTGCCACCTTCTCTGCCTCAATAGAGGACAGAAGCACTGCCTCAGGGTATCTGGTAGCATAATCTACTACCACTAGGATATACTTCTTCCCTGTGAAACTTGGGGTACTCAGAGGCCTCACAATATCCATAGCTATCCTCTGAAATGGTTTCTCAATTACAGGCAAAAGCAACAAAGGAGCTTTGACCTTGTCCCCTGCCTTGCCTACTTTTTGCCACTGCTCACAAGTCTTGCAGTACAGAGTTACATCCCTTGCAGTCCAAGGCCAATAAAAGTTCTGCATAATATGTCTCTTGGTTTACTTTATGCTCATATGACCTGCAAAGGGGATGTCATGGGCTATGGCTAGAAGTTCCAGATGGTAGGCTCTGGGCACTACAAACTGATGTATTCTCTCACCATGTAGCCCTTCCTCAGGGATCCATATAATAACCCTTTGTTCCAGTATATAGAATTCCCTTTTCCTTGAGAATCAAATGCCTCCATAGCTACCTCCCTCAAGCCTTGTAATGTAGGGTATGAGAGCTGAACCTGTCTCAGCTCTGTCTTTCTAGCCCTTCCTAGTTCTCCTTTCTCAGGAAGTCTGGTATCCTCTGACAGCTGTGCCTTAATCTCAGCTTGGGTACTACTGCTCACCTCTGCCCTTGCAGTCACTCTGTGCAAGGAAACACCTGTACCCACCAGCAGTTCAACTTCAGTCTCACTGCTACAGGGTAGCTCCCTCCTTGATGTAGCCACCTCACCAGTCCTGTCTTCAAGTGTGTAGTCTGTCTGGGTTCACCCTTAGGCTACCAGACCCACATTCCTGTCTCCAAGTCTGACTGTATGTAACTGCATGCACACAAGGTACTGCATGATCAAAGTCATTCCCTATCAGGACATCTGCAAGGATATCCTCAAACACATCTACTTGCTTGCTTCCTTTTCCACCCTCCCAGTCAAGGTGAACCCTAGCCAAAGATATTTGGAATGGGGTCCCTACTAAACTTCGGACTACAGTAGACTGCCCAAGCAAGTAGTGCTCCTCTTTAACCTTTGCAGGCTTCACAATGGCTAGGTTAGAATCTGTGTATCTCTTTGCAGTGGCCTGTTTTCTATCTACTAAGATAGGATATAACCTCTTGTGGTAGCTCCAGACAACTTATCAACTTATCACTGGCATTCTGTTATTCCCACTTGCTATCTTCCCTACCTTTTGTTCCTCACCTTGCCTCAGTGGACATTTATATGATAAATGGCCCTACTGGTTACATTTAAAACTTTAACCCTTGATCCTGGCAATGTATCTGAACTAGTGGCTTCCCCTGT
This sequence comes from Protopterus annectens, assembly GCF_019279795.1. Taxonomy (NCBI): domain Eukaryota; kingdom Metazoa; phylum Chordata; order Ceratodontiformes; family Protopteridae; genus Protopterus; species Protopterus annectens. The sequence continues at coordinate 1,266,147,470 of NC_056729.1, read as the reverse complement.
TACTGGCAGACTCTTTTGGGGTGGTTTAGGCTGCCCACCATGGGTTTCCTTATACCAATGTGCAGCACTGGGTATCCCTTTCCTGTGCAGTTATGCACTGCTTGCTAGGTTAAGGTCTCCTTTTTTACCCAACTCATCTGTAGAGTTGCATTCCCTGTCTGCCAACCAGATTCTCACATCCTCAGGCAAGGTGCTAAAGGCTTGTTCCCTCACCAAAATGTCTGCCATCTTTTTAAAAGTGGTAGCCTGACACCCACTCACCCACCTATAAAAATAAGTGCTTAGTTCAGCAATATAATCACATACACTTTAATCTGCCTTGCGTCTATGCTCATGAAACTTTTTCCTGTAAGCATTCCAATAAACAATTTTTAACTGTATTATAATTTAAGCAATCAATATCAGACAATTTAGAAACAGCGGGTACAGCTTTACCATGGAGTAAGGAGGTCAGGAACTGTACCCAGAACCATTGGTCAACATTATACTGTGTACATATTCTTTCAAATATATGAATAAAACTATCAAAATTATCACCTTATTGGTACTGAGGAAGACGTTTACTGACTTTTATTGCTTCTGGGATATGGTTACTCTCTTCCCCATTATCTCCATGACCCTGGCAAAGAGTCAGCGTTTCCTTTTCATGTTTCCTCTGCCCATCATTTTATTTGGCTTCCAGAAATCTCAGTCTCTATTTTTCTTCAGCCTCCAATTCTAATTCCAACCATCTGGCCTCCAGTTCAAGTCTCTTTAACTCTAGATGGATTTTTATGTCCTCTGAGGAAAAGTTGAACTGTCCTGTTTCTGAGGGTTCCAAATTCCCATCACCAAACTGGTTACCCTCCTGGTGGCTGGTCTGTGATGCAGGTGTGACTAAGGCTGCAATCATTTCCCTTTTAGTCAGGTTGGCATGCACTAGTCCTTTGACTTGGCACATCTCAGCCAACTGGCTCCTTGTCAGCTTGCCATAATCCTCTGCTGGTATCCTTGCCTGCTCTCCCTGACTAACTAAGCTAACAAAATAAATAAATAAAACTACTGTGCTATGGAACTCTGAGTGTTCACCATTTGGCTGCTTGAGAGTACAAACTCATTCTTTGTGACCACTGTTTACAGGCTACAGAAGTTCAATATCCACACCACTGTTCACCAATATGTGATGCGGTGATTGCAACTCTGCCAACAAAAATGTAACACCCCACCTCTGGGCCAGTAATCAAGGAGGGTCAGTCCTCACCACTGGCACCTTAGGGAATGTTCACTGGGAGGACAACAGGTACACACTCAGTATTTCCAGATGAAACTCTCTGCATCAAGTACAATCAAGCACAATTTCCCTTAAGAGCACACAGGGAACACAGTCAGTCCGGAGCTGGTGTCTACCTCTTTCTCCAGATTTTCAATAAGACTCCCCACTGGCACAGCTATAGAGTTGAGATCTCAGCTGAGTGTCCTAGCCAAGACCTCCAGCACCCTCTCTCTCCAACCATTGCTTTGTGTCCCTGCCAAAGTAGCTCACACACACACACACACACACACACACACACACACACACACACACACACACACACACACACACACACACACACCAGGGAAAGGCTGTCACAGGTTTATTAGCTATGCCCCCTTCTGCCCAGACTATAAGTTAGTTACCACTGCCACCACACACTCCTGCCAGCTACCTTAAGGCCCTAACAAGGTTACCCAATATACTGAGTGAAATTAATATTAATACAAATGGCAGTTTGATCAAGGAGTGGCCCTCACAGTGTCACCAAATAAATATGCAAATACTCTCAAAACATAAATATCTATACAAAGATCAGCCACAAAGAAAAGTTTAAATATATTTAATAATAAATAATAAAAATAGCAAAACAGTACTAAATATCTATTCACAGTGACATCAGAGTTCAAAATCACAGGAAATATTTAAAAAACACTGAAGGACAGACACAGGCAAATAAAGAAAAACAACATCTAAACTAAGCTTCACTACATTCTTGACTGAATCTAAGAGAATTACTATTCCCTACTTACTTAATAGAGCAAGTCAGATGATGTGGTGAATGGTCCTTCTTGTTGTCAGGCCCAAGACAGAATACAGAATGCTCAGTCTCACTAAGAGATTTCTCAAAACAATATCTAAAATATTACCTCTGGGATAGCTTGCAGAATGACATCACTTTTGGTCAGCTGCCTTCTAGTTCCCATGCAAACCCCCATTGCTGGAAGCTGGCAAGATTTAGCACATACCTGTAAAAATACACACACACAAGGGCTTTTGCTCAGATCTGTGGCAGGTGCTAGAAGTCATAAAACAATGTCTTACCTCCCAGCTTACAGAGTAGTAATTAGATAATACAGAAAGCTTCCCTAGTACATACTTTGTGTTTCTGGCTACATTAAAACATGAGATAGCATCTTTATGGTTTAGCCCATTAAGTGGTTTAATTTCAAATATATTTTAAAGTTTGCTGGACTGAGGTTAACCTCCTGTCTTTCTGTTTCCTCTGTTAAAACATATACATTTAAACAGTTACACTAGTGTGTGTACATTTCTGCTCTCTCCAGTAGGTCACACTATGGATACATTTCAAACACAAGCACTTTACAAAGCTTCCCTATTAAATCAACAAAAGTTTAGCTTGTCGAAATGCAAAACATTGACAGCTAAACTCTGAAACAGCAAAACTGCGAATGGCCACCTAAGCGAATTTTTTCCCATGGAAAAAAATTGCTTGGCTGACGAACACCAGAAAAACCTTTAAACCCTAATGAAGTAGGGGGCTGTGCCCTCCACATGCCCCCCTAACTAAATATACTAACTCAGAGATCGCTCTACATTGGGTAAAAGGGAAAATTCTCGGTAACAGCCAAGCAGATTTTTCCCTGAGAAAAAAATTGCTTAGGTGTCTGTTCGCGATTTTGCCATTTTGGAGTATAGCTGTTGATGTTTAGCATTTCAACAAGCTAAACTTTCGTTAGTTTAAAAGGGAACCTTTACAAATACCCTTTCAACACAAACATCTGTACAACTCACTTTGATATACACAGGACATACAGTTCTAATACATTTGTAACACAAGCATCTTGTATAAATCAGACTGATATTCACAAATGACATATTATTATTTGCAAAATTCCAGCTAGCTGTGCTGGCAGTACTGCCTATCATCACAGCTTGTTACAATTGGAACTAAGAATCTCACGAATCTCCTTCTCACAAATCTTTTAAATATTTTGATGGTGGGTACAAGGCAGGATTGGATAACGTATCCTTTTAAGCAGGCTAGCCTCAGTCTGTACTATATCCTTGTCCCCAAACAACATCTGAATATTCAAACTCTGAGTAAAGAGCTTCAAGTCTAATAAGGTACATTCCAAATTGGCTCTGTTCAAAGGAATAAAATTAAATCCCTTCAATAACAGTGAATAATGCACTTGCCCAATGGGAAAATCAGTATAACTGTAAATGTTAAAGCCAAAAAAAGAAGTTGTATTAACAGTACCTTGAATGTTATTGTGGTCCTTCATTGCACTCTGTCCCTCTGATATGTTTATCATTTCTGATAGTGAAATATACCCCTCTGATTTTTTTCCCTCTGTTAGCTTGTTTCCACCCTGCCTGCTGACTGGGTGCTGGTACTGGTTGTCATTGCTTCTTTGCAAGCCTCTCCAATCTCTGAGGGGGGGTGTCCCTTAAAAGGAACTAAAGATAGTGGTTCACTTCAGGAAGCTGATGGCTTCCATCTGAAATAGAATTGGTGGGGGCATACATTTGAGTGATTGTACCAGGGGAGTTGGGGTAAACTGTCCTGTTCTGATAATTCAAGTTGTCATACTCCAGCTTTTTATCTTTTCATCTTTTCACCTCTACAACCTTTTGATCTGCAGTGTAAAAACTGTCACTGAAGTAGACTTTGTGTTTGTGAAAATCCAAATCATTGGTAATGGATTCAACCAACTTGTTGATTTCCTAGTTCAGATTGTGCAGTCTTCTCTCATTCTCCAGAGCCCAGACCTAAATCCAATAGAAACTCTGTGGGGTGAACTGAAGAGGGCTGTGCAGAAGAGATTACCTTACAATCTGACAGATTTGTAACGCTTTTGTAAGGAAGAGTGGGCAAATATTGCCAAGTAAAGATGTGCCATGCTGACAGACTCCTATCCAAGAAGAGTGAATGCTGTAATTAAATCAAAAGGTGCTTCAGCAAAGTATTCATTTAAGGGTGTGCACACACAACAAAATATTAGTTTAAGGGTGTGTACACTTATGCAGCCAGCGTATTGTACATTTTTTATTTTTTATATTTTTTCTCCTAACAGATTTGTTTGTTTTTCAATTGAATTGTATGGGTTATAGGTCACATTAAAGGTGGGAAATGTTTTGAAATGATTTATTGTGGTCTCATTTTTTTATATCACAAAATCCTGGCATTTTAACAAGGGTGTGTAAACTTTTTATATCCACTGTGTGTGTGTGTGTGTGTGTGTGTGTGTGTGTGTGTGTGTGTGTGTGTGTGTGTGTGTGTGTGTGTGTGTGTGTGTGTGTGTATATATATCTATAAATATATATATATATATATATATATATATATATATATATATATATATATATATAGTTTACTATCTAAATCGCGAACAGACATTCTACATATTAATTAGTTGACATTATCGAATCCAAATAGTGAAGATTTCGAATTCGGCACTTTTCAATGTCAGCCATTATATTCTTACCTGCTACAACTTACGTGCCTGCTTTCCAGTGGTACAAATGAATGCAGTTCAGTTCAGTACTGCACAACAATGGAGTTCATGTATTTTCAGGGGGAAAGCCTCCCCTTGCACCCCCATTGGGTACTCCACCCCCCCCCACACCCTCTGAAAATTATATATTCCAACTCCTAGACTGCACTACAGTGAGGAAAAGGATACATTTCCTGATCTGCACTGTACCGTGATCTCTATTCGCAATATTGACTACATATAAGCAAATGCACAGTAGCATTCACTGCAAAGGACACTCGTAGAATTGAAGGTCAGCAATACGGGCATAAGGCAACTGATGTTCGACATTCCCATTTTTACTGACCCCTCAATTCTTCATTTTGATGGTAAGCCTATATATATATATATATATATATATATATATATATATATATATGTATATATATATATATCTATATATATATATATATATATATATATATATAAATATATATATATATATATATATATATATATATATATATAAATATTTATATATATATATATATATATATATATATATATATATATATATATATATATATATATATATAAATATATATATATATATATATATATATTTATATATGGTTTCACTTCATAATCTCAAATTACTAAAATCATGAAATTCAGTAACCTGAGACTATGAAGTCGAACCATTCACAAAAATGAAACTCCCAATCCCGTATCACACAATCACGAACATACATACCCCATACACCACTTAACATACACACCATTCCACCCACAGCACACAAACCACACAACCCTAAACTACATTTAAGCAGGGGGCAAGCCCCGCTGCACCCCACACCCCCCTACTTATATATACCAACTCAGAGGTCACACATAACATAAATAAAAACAAACACATACAACGCCATCGTCCACTCGCTCGCACACAAACACACATCACACATACACAAACACCAACAAATCCAACACTCACACTCATACTTACACCTCCCTACCCTTACCCACACACACAAAATACAAAAACACATGCAAACACTCACTTACCTGTGATTTCAGGCGCTATAACACTGCACGTGACGTACCTGAAATGCATAAGCGTGGATTTGAGATATTCAAATTCGGTCTTATGCCCTTTCGGCATTCTGGTTTTCAGCTTCATAGTCTCTGGTTACTGAATTTCAAGATTTCAGTAATTCGAGATTATGAAGGGAAACTATATATATATATATATATATATATATATATATATATATATAGATAGATATATATATATATATATGCCTATGTATACCAATGTTGCTAAATCCCAAACAATGATGCATGTTCCAGTGGCTGACATGTACTGCCTATCATTCATGCTTTATATGACAGAAAATATCCCTACATCTACACAAGTCATGTTGCAGCAATTAGCTGTGCATTGTAATGATGACTTATGTGTGGCATAGGTATGTTTCATTTTGGCAAGTCCTTCACATGTTGTCAGTACTCATGTTCCTGTATGCAGTATGTTGTCTGACACTGTTACACCTCACTATACTATGCGTAATACATTGGTGTTAGTATGAAATTAGGTTATGTTTGTGTTGGTACATTCCCATTCACTATATGGGCCTAGATTTGTTATGGTACCGGCTGTTGTACAACAAACTTCATGTTACTTTTTTCTATGATGATATCCTCCCTGAACAACCTCACCTTCTGATGTGCACACCTCAAGCATGCCACACATAATACCGATGTGGTCCGATTTGGTGCTGTACCTTGCATAAGTATTCCTGAGGTGATGTTTCCTCTGTAGATATCCATATGTGTTCCTTGCTATGCCATGTGTATGTGTATAAGGTATTACAGGTACATCATGTGCTTATGGTTTGTATGATTTTCAATGTAGATGACTAATGGGCTGTTTTTATTAGTCATGCTTTGTGCTGCTGTTGTTGTTGTGGGGCAACACTATGAGAGCATCACTGTTTTATCTGTGTACTTCTGTACATGTGACTTACCATGACTCGAAGGTTTGAGTCAGATGCTGCCTGGTTGCCTGAAATATAACGTATGGTCACTGCCTTCATTGTCCATGCCTATTTCTTCTTACTCCTGTGTCCTTGTGATCATCATGTGGCAGATCTGATAGCTCCATGTAAGACATCTGAGGTTCTTGGGGTAGTTCACCCTCACCTGTGGCTAGTAGGCCACTATGTTTTGATAATATCATGCTGTATAGCAGTGCAAACACAGGGACCATCTGTGATGCCTTTTCTGGTGTATATTGGAGTGCACCTCTGGATGTATCCAGACATCTTAATCTTGCTTTCAGCATGCCAAACACATGCTCAGTGGTGTTCCATGTTCTGTTGTGTGCCCTGTTGTTTGCTTCTTCAGCAGCATTGATGGAGCTCTGTATGGTGTCATAAACCAGGGCTCCAGTGGATAACTGTAGTCACCAATTTGTAGAAAAAGACACATTTAGTCTTTATGCATGCAGTTGACAGATCTAGATTAAGATTACATTATAGCTGTGGTCCTGTACATTCTAAGTAGGAATCCCTCCAGTATTTTACCATGTTGGAAAGCATCCATGCCATGATATTGGTAATGGGGCAGAGCATGCCATCTAACAGCTGAGCAATGCCCACCCCTTTCTCTTGATGTACTGTTCAGCATTGGGTACCACTGCAGTTTCTGTTGGGATGTGAGTACAGTCTATTATACCAAGGACACAGGAGAAGTTGGTAATTGTATAGAACTGTTGCATGACAGTTCTGTGCTCCATGGTTGCTGTTAGGAAGTGGATGTAGTCATCCACTTTGGTGCACATTACTAACAAGAGCTGCACTAGATGTGACTGGTGGCTGTCTGGGACACTCCTACAGCATTGCCCATACAGTACTGCAATGTCCCAGAGGCCAGTATACCCAGACTCAGACACTGTTTCATTTCTACCAGTACTGGGTTACTCCACAGACTGCATGCATACATGTTGGCATGTTGGGTGCAGGTGCACTGTACACAGCCTGCACCAGCTCTCTACCTGATCTGTATCTGTCTATTATTTCCTGATGAGCTGGCTTAACAGAAGCCTGGCTTGTCACCCAACTGGCTGCCTTTTAGGACACATTTGTAGATCATCCTCTATTATGGCTTGTAGTACTGGAGCCTGCTGTAATGCATTAAATGGAACTTGTAGTTTTTTTTTTAAGTAAAATTTAAGGAATACCTAGGATTGCGTACAATACTACAGTAAATAATAAAATTAAAGGTAAGCACAAAAGGCATCCACTAAGTGCTTTCAGAAAATTGCAGGCAAAGTACTCTGTTGCATTGTATTTATGGTAGGCACATCTATTGCATTTTAGAATCCAGTGGGTGTGCTCAGGATCTGCACTTGTCTTATGCTAGATAAATAATTACTTGGTCCTGTTTTAATGTCCATCATAATGATATATTGTTTTAATTGTCTTGGTAATTAAAACTGCAGATTCTTAAAGTCTTCTGCTGAGACTTGTTCAGAGACAGTTATAATAACATTCATGAAATCATAACTGCATCATTTAAAATATTATACATCCAAAAATTAAATCCTGAAATGGGTTATTGTGATCATACATTCCCTATTGAGTGCTACCCGCACCTCACAACTGTCACTATATTTATATGTTTTATTTATTTATATTTAGAAAAGTGAGCCACTATGAAGTTCTGATAAATTTTCTTTCTCAGATATATATATATATATATATATATATATATATATATATATGTATATATGTTTTTTGCCGTTTTAGCATCAGGATTGTAAAAGGAAATGAAACTGTTTGCAAAACACCCTGGCAATTTACTTTTAAGATATTGTTAGGAAAAAAAGGTGCTTTGTTGTTTTTACTAGCCTTACTAAAATGTTAAACTTCCATTTGTTGCCATTGAGATTACTTCTTATAGACACCTTCTTAAAATAGAGGAAAGAAATGAAATAACATTAATTGATTAAAAGTGAACAATGCCTTTTATAAGTGGTAAACTAGCTTCATTTTATTCATGATGCAGGCCAGGTGGTTTTACTTTATGATTTGCTCATCCTAAAAGTTGAAGTTTGTCCTCCCTTTTTAAAAGGATCGCTTAGTGTTCCTGCATCTATATATTACTGAGCAAGGCCATTTTGATCATTTAGATAGATAGACTGTCAGAATATCATTTGCATAATCCTTTCAAAAACTGCTGAGAGAAGAAAGCTGCATGAGAAATGGAGCTGTTTCTCAGAGTGCTTCCTGACATGGCCTTGGCCATTGAAGCATTTGTCACCTTACCTTTTTATGGCATCTGAATGAGGCTATTAAAGAAATAAACTCAATGATGTTTTTTAATCAAAGCAATGACCCTGCTGAATAAGAACAGTATTTAGGAATCAGGAGTGCTCGCAGACAAATGGTGATATGGTTGACTGATAGTAACATTTATTTACTGCAGTAACATATGCTGCTTTACACGTCAAACACCTTTCTTTTCTGGTCTTCAGACGGGAGAACAGAGAGAATCTGTACCTCATCTCCTAGTGATCATTGAGTTACTTGTAATCTCTATTTTCTTAATTTGATGTCTAGTATTTTTTAGATAGCTTGAAATGGAAAACATTTGAGTTTCATATTACATACTAACAATCTTCATGAATTATACACACATCTGAATTTTATTAAGCAACTTGAAGTGGAAATAATTATTTTGTTTCTCATGTTTGCTGTTCACCTTTAGTTTAATCTGTGATAATATTCATAAGACTAGCAACTAACTGTCCAGATTCCAGGTTTGTCAGTGCAATGCTGTGCATTCAGTAATTTATATATGTTGTGTATAATGTCATAAGGCATTGGATTCAATGAGTAACTTGCATAGTACTGGCTGATGAAGCAAAAGGGCTCCACTGGGGTATTACAGAACAGTCTTAGATATCATGCTAGCATTCATGCCTACATTCACCAGTTTACCCTAAAGGTGGAGCTGTCTCTCTGGATGGCCACAAGGCCATGGAACTCCACCTGTATGTCAGGCCTGATATTGCAGGCAGGTACTCTCCTTGCAATACCAGCTCTGCCATATTGATATAGCAGATGCTCTAGAGAATTTTTCCAGACTCTGCAGTCCTGCTGAGTCCTTGGTAATGTTCATGCTATGCTTAGAATAGGTAATGGATTCAGTAACATAGATTGTTACAGAATCTCGTTGCCTCATTTGAGCATAGCAAGACTCCATTTCATCCAATAATTTGATGTTGTGAAATATGTCATTAAGTGATCCCTGCCTCCTCTGTGATTATGTGATCCTGGGCAGATAGATATAATGTCACTGTTCACTGTAGTGACACTATAATGGTGGAGGTGATTTTTTCTTGCTACACCAGGTTTTTAGACTCTAGCTCTAAAAGTAATATAGTTAGACAAATCAGATCAGTCAGTTAAACAACATCTTTTGAGAAGGTTGAAGAAAAACAAGAAAAACAAAGTACATGAAATAAACGTAGAGAGAAAGAAACAAATTTGACACAAATGTTAACAGCACATTGATATTAAACGTCTGACCCTGGAGCTCAGAAATAGAGATCTAAGCACTGAGCTACACAATTTTTAATCAACTTTATATAAAATAGATAAGGCTTTGGATTTCAGAAGGGCTTGGTATGGAGTAATACGCCAAAATGAGCAGTCTCTCATTATCAATATGACAAACTGAGCAGTTACTGCCATACTCAAGTTCAAAAGATAGGACTCCATCAGTCCCAGTTCATATATGCTGGTGCGGACTAGTGGAGCCATGCGTCCAATTTCAGAAGAGGGAATCAGCTTGCCATACCAAAAGAATTTAGTGCTGTACATTGGTGAGAATTACCACTGTATGGGATTCGACTTGTCTCACTAAAGTAATGTAGTGTTGTATATCGGTGAGGCTTACCAATGTATGAGGCTGAATTAGAGGCAAAACCCATTGAAAAGAATGGGCTTCTTAACAAGCAGAAGCTTCCAGAGGACTATCTAGGGTGGAGCAAAGAGTACAACCACCCTGGGCAGAAGGTGTTAGCAGGCAATAGCAAAGTCCCAAAGACAAATCTTCCAACATAAAAGATCTGCCAAAAAACATATTGAAGGTCATGCTGTTTAACGCTAGAAGCCTTAACCTGAAAATGCACCCACTGGAGGTTCTCCTCACACTCAAAGATTCCGACATCTGTGCAGTCATGGAAACTTGGTTCAAGGCTGCAGAGAGCAACCCTGCCTTACCGGGCTATACCTCATTACACACATTCCAACCCCAAAATGAGGTCAGGAAGACTAAGGGTGGTAGAGTTTCTATTTTCATTAAAGACAAGCACACCTCCAGACTGGTTTGCCATCATGATGCACTAGAACTACTCCAGGTGCAACTGACAATTGGCAAGGCACCCATCCAAGTTATAGCCAGCTATAGACCCCCCTCCATGACTCAGGACACCCACTCCTCCTACCTGGACCTACTTGACTTTGTCAAGGTACCCCCTAACACCCTGATCTTTGGTGACTTCAATGCACTCACCCAACGATTCCTTGACTTCATCAGTTCTAATGCACTAGACCAGCTTGTCTCATCCCCCACAAGGGAACATAACATTCTAAACTTGGTTCTCACCAACATGGGTGACCACTGTACCACCCCCGTAGTAAGTTCTTCCCTGGTGAGATCAGACCATTGATCTGTCTCATTCAAAGTGTCTATCCTATCCGCGCCTCCCCCCCACCATAACCAGGCTAAAAAAACTTCTCAAAAGCTGACTACAACCTTCTAAGGGAGGGTATCAGTAGCTTCACACCACCAATCCCCTCAGAGTATGCAGACCAATATGCTGAGCAGTACCACTATGCAGTATGCAAGCACCTGTACAACTGCATGGACTCAGCCATACCCAACAGAACTAAAATCTGCTCCTCACGGAAACACAAACTTATCTGGCGGACATCACCTTACAGGCTCATAGGTTCATAGGTTACTACTAGGCTATCGGCCCTAAGGCCTATACAAGCCTAGCCATAACAATTCCCTGGTAATTTCTTCCCACACTATTTACTTCTCTGGACCCCTGTCTAGCAGGGCGACTGACGTGATCCCCGGGGTGAATTTCCTTTCTCCCATCCAATCATCAAGGTTCCTTTTGAAGAGGGCCAAAGAGGCGCTCTGCTTGACATGGATGGGCAGTCTATTTCAGAGTCTGGGGAGTCTCTGGGACAGGAACCTATCCCTCCAGCATGTTTTGTTTATTGTGATGACAAGGTTTAGATCCCTGGAGCATGTGGCTCTGAGGGATTGGGATTTCTTTAAGTGTAGCATAGGTTCATAGGTTCATAGATTAGAACTAGGCTAACTGCCCCTGTGAGCCATTTTAAGCCTAGCCAATTATCCCTTGTGAGACTCAAACCCTGCACCATGTGTTTATAAGGCAAAAACCTTAACCATTAGGCCACCCTCCCAACCAAGCATGTCCAACAGCTCTAGGTTTGACATGGCCTTGTATGTTAAGCAGAGATTGCCTCGGAGTAGACGATATGCGACAGAGTATAGCTGGAGTTTTTTAAGGTGGTCAGCATAGGGCATCTGCTTTAGGCCTATGATTCTTTTAGTGAGGTATTTCTGCGGCCTTTCCAGTTGTTGCAGATGTCTTGAGAGGTACATACCAAATGGGGCACTGTATTCTATAATGGGTCTAATGAGGGATGAGTACAGTGGGACAATGATCGCCTTTTTTCTGGATGAAAAGCCCTTAGTGATGAGATGTGCACATAGAAGGATTTCCTGACTGTTGTGGCAATGTGGTTATTGAAGGTGAGACCACTGTCCACCTGTGTCCTTAAGTCTCTTATCACACTTTTGGTGTTTAGTGTACTGCCACCTATGTGGTAATTCACAGGTACATGTTTTTTCCCAAAGGGGATAACTATACATTTCTTGGCATTGAGCTTGAGCACATGGCTCTGTCACCAGCCTTTTGTAGTGTATCCACATCATTTGGGGATTCAATAATGGCTCCCAGTTTGCAGTCATCTGCGAACTTTGTTAGCCAGAGTCCCATAGTGTTGACCTGTACTTCAGAGAAGTAGATGCCAAACAAAAGAGGTCCCAGGACTGAACTCTGAGGTACTCCACTTGTCACTTGTCTGGAGCTGGATTTGGAGTCAGCTACTTTTACAGTGCGGGTTCTGTCAGTAAGCCAGTTGGCAACCCATCTAGTGATGTAGGGATTAATGCCCAGCTTAGGAAGTTTGTCTAAGATTCCAGAGTGGGGAATGGTGTCAAAGGCCTTGGTGAGGTCCAGATAGGCTGTGTGGACTGCCTTACCCTCGTCTACAGCTCTGGAGACTGATTCAAAGAAGTCAATCAGGTTCAGGAGACAAGATCGGCCCTTCACAAACCCAAACTGGGTGGTGTCCAGTGTCTGAAGGTTGTCAATGTCTTTGTTTATAAGTTCCATGATAATACGTTCCATGGCCTTGCAGAGCAGGCTCATCAGAATGATGGGGCGGTAGTTCTCAGGATCCAAGGTGGATCCCCCCTTGTGGAGTGGGATAACTGTAGCTGTGCGCCACTCAGTGGCCATGAAGCCTGAGGTGAGGGTATGATTAAACATGACACTTAGGTGAGATGCCAGTTCATTTTGTAGTTCATCTACTACACAGCCTGGGATGTCATCTGGTCTCATGGATGCTGTATTCTTAGTTTTGGAGAGTGCGTTTTTTGCCTGTGTGGTCGTTATTACCAGAATTTGGCAATCTTCCGGTATTGAGATGGGCCATTTAGGGGGTGAGGGGGTGGAGATGGCACTGAACTGATCTGCCAGGATATTGGCAATATCCTTGGGATCAGTATATTTGCCATTCTGTTGTAGCTTAGAGTACATCTGAGCATTGCCATTTAGATTCTTGACATAGTTATAGAATGCCTTGTGGTTGTCTTTGGAATCTTTGGCAATTTTATTTTCGTAACTAGCTTTGGAGGATTTTATGAGAGATCTCAGCTTCTTACTGAGGCTGGTAAGGGAGTTTTTTGCATCCTGGGATTTTCCTCTTTTCTGCAACAGTTTCTTCCTTTTGTTGTAAAGTTTGTTTATGGCAGGGAACCACCAGATTGGCTTCCTTTTTTTGGAGGAGAGCATCTTGGTTCTATTTTGGATGGCACGATTCATGCATGAGTGGATGTACTCGTACAGTGCTTTAGTGTAGGACTCAGCAGTCAAACTTTCAGTTCCCGTCTACATGGATGTCATGAAGTTTGTAACTTCTGACTTGAGTAGCATGAAGTTGACTTTGGAGAAGTTTTTTATGGAGGTTTCCTTACTGGGGGGTGGGGGTGGAATGTAGATGTTAAGGGTGATTAGCTTATGGTCTGACCTGACCAAAGAGATGGTGACCAAAGGTGTGGAGCATCGATTTCCCATGATGATAATGACCAGGTCTAGGATATTGGAGCCCCTGTCAACAGGCTTTATAATGAAAGGAAGAAATTGTAGCCCAAGGGTAAAAAAAATCACAAATTCCCAATTGGAAAAACTACCTCCTTAGCCTCAACAAGCAAATTAGATCACTAGTGAAAACCTCCAATTACGAATCAAAACTAGCCAACAAAACAAAGGCTAACCACAAAGCCTTTTTCAGTTATGTCAGGAACCTCTATGGAAAAGCCCAGGTTTGTTCTGATATATTTCTTAATGGTACCACTTACACTGATCCTGTTGATTTAGCCAAGCTGCTATCAGATAGGTTCAGTGCAAACTTCACCCCCGTCCCCACTAAAGGCCTATTCAACATCCCCAATACTTGTCCCACACCTCACATCTCCATAGATCAAGTGCTAAAGGCCCTATCCAAGGCAAAGAACACAGCTTCCATGGGACCTGATAGCATTCCAATCTATATTCTGCACAATCTCCAGCAGGAACTAGCCTCCCCATTGAGCATCCTATTCAACCATAGCTTAAGTACAGGCTTCATTCCAGCAGAGTGGAGAGCTGTCATTGTCATCCCTTTGCACAAAGGTGACCCTGACCCTGTAAACTATCACTCCATTAGCTTGACAAGTCTGATCTGTAAGGGCATAGACCATATTTTTATGGACCTCATAAACAAGGACATAGGCAATCTCCAGGCACTTGACCCCACCCAGTTCAGATTCGTCAAGGGCAGATCTTTGCTGTTGAACCTGGTTGACTTTTTTTGAGAATGTCACCAAGGCACTGGATGAGGGAAAGTCAGTATATACAGCTTACCTTGACTTGGCTAAAGCCTTTGACACAATTCTCCACTTGGCCATGATCAAAAAGCTAACACAACTTGGCGTAAATCCCTATCTCATCAGGTGGGTGGTCAACTGGCTCACTGATAGGACCCACAAGGTCAAATTAGGTACCTCCATCTCCAACAGCAGACCTGTCACTAGTGATGTTCCCCAGAGATCTGTCCTGGGACCCACTACTGTTTGGCACCTACTTGTCAGAAGTCCAGGCAAAGACAAATGGCCTGTGGCTGACCAAGTTTGTGGACGGCTGTAAGTTGGGTACTGTCATTGACTCCCCAAATGATGTTAACATACTACAAGAGGGTCTCACAATAACAAATGACTGGTGCCAAAGTCATGGCCTTAAGTTAAACACAAAAAATGTATTAGCAAACCATTCAGCAAAAACATGGCCCCTACTCGTTACCACATCAACAGCAACCCCCTAAACACCCAATCTGTGGTGAGAGACCTGGGTACACAGGTTGACAACAATCTCACATTCAATCACCATGTAGTGGCAGTGGTCAGAAAAGCCTTTTACTTGGTTCATCTCATAAGTAAAGGGATTGCATCCAGAAAAAATGAGGTCATTACCTCTCTGTACATCTCCCTCATTAGGCCAATAATTGAGTACAATGCCCCATTTGGTATGTACCTCTCAAAATACCTGCACCAACTGGAAAGGCCCCAGAAATACCTCACAAAGAGAATTGGTGGCCTCCAACGCCTGTCCTGTGTGGACAGGGTCAAAACACTATCACTCTACTCGGTATCATACAGATTGCTCAGAGGTGATCTGTGTCCCGCCTACAATGCAATATCAGACCCTGGTCTAGTAGAGATGCTCCATATCCATAAGTCTAACTCCTCACGCATTACCTGATCAAAAGGCCTAAATCAAATATGCGACATTAACAAAATCTGCTGGAAAGATAGTTTTGTCTCCCAGAGGCTGCCTCATCTCTGGAATAGACTCCTCATATGAGTCAAACAACGTATGTCACTGACCCTCTTCAAGCACAACCTTGATGAGTGAATGGGAAACCACCTGTGTCCCTCACTGAGAGGGTGGACAGATGCTGATTGAGGTTTCTTATTTGGGGATAAACTCTTGGCTAGGCTTGTAAGGGCCCTAGGGCCATTAGCCTAGTAATCTCCTATGATCCTATGATCCTATTATATGAAGTGATTTGCTATAGTTTTTTAAAAGCATAAAAGTTTAGTTCTGTAAGAGGACATTTTATTTTTCTTTGTTTATCAACTTTAGGGGTATAGATGGAGAAGTATGTGCCTGGAGTGCCAGATTGGGGAAAAGGTGTTCCTCAACTTATAATTGGGTGTGCCAGATCAGGAAATGGCACAGGTTGCTAAATGCGCCAGCTATTACTCTGTAAGCTCCAGCTGTATGTAGAACCACATATTGCAGTCAGTACCTGGTAGGAAACCAGAATGCCTTCATTACCTATTTCAACATACACGTGAAGGTCTACTGAATGTTTTGGGAGGTGAATTGACAGTTGTATGATGAGTCTACCATCTACTAGATGGCAAATTTGCTTTAGTGGTTTATTAAAAATAAGTCAAATTCCTTGGTGGGCTAGTGTCACTGTATGCCATACCTCTTTGTGGACGTGCTGAATTGAGACATAGCCATAATGGCCATTATGCATGCATTAACAAATCGGCCCTACAGGTGGACCTCTTTCACTAAGTTATATCATGGCTATGCAGCTCCATGTATATGTCAGACTTGGTACCATAGGTTCAACAAGCAGATGGAAGTTCTGTATCTAAGGGCTTTGACTGGAATCTGCAGCCCTACCAAGTACTCATGTATGGGTATATGCTTAGAACAGGTAAGGATACTTATTAACATAACATGTTATGGAAGCTCATTATTTTCTACATATACACTAAGACACCATTCAATTTAATACTTCAGTGGTGTGAGATATTATATTGGAGTGAATCCTACCTGCTCATTGTTATTGTCAACCCAGGGGACGGCTTGAATTTCACTGTTTGGTGTAATGAGAGCCAGGATGTAGAGGCTGTTTGCTTTCACAAAGTCAGCACTGTGGAATCCAGTAAATAGTATTTCACAGTCATAGATCAATAAAACCTGCAAGGAAAACCAAGACATTCTAGAGTTTTCACTGTGCGATACCTTAAAACCTGCAAGGAAAACCAAGACATTCTAGAGTTTTCACTGTGCGATACCTTAAAACCTGCAAGGAAAATCAAGACATTCTAGAGTTTTCACTGTGTGATACCTTAAAACCTGCAAGGAAAACCAAGACATTCTAGAGTTTTCACTGTGTGATACCTTAAAACCTGCAAGGAAAACCAAGACATTCTAGAGTTTTCACTGTGCTATACCTTAAAACCTGCAAGGGAAAACCAAGACATTCTAGAGTTTTCACTGTGTGATACCTTAAAACCTGCAAGGAAAATCAAGACATTCTAGAGTTTTCACTGTGTGATACCTTAAAACCTGCAAGGAAAACCAAGACATTCTAGAGTTTTCACTGTGTGATACCTTAAACCTCCTGCAGTGGAGGACCATGGGATATATACAGATAACCCCTTCAGGACATCAAGCATTTCAGGTACATGAAACACAGCCAAGTTTAATTCTTTAACAGAGACATTTGGATACTGTAGAAAATGTAAAGTGACAAATGCTTCAGCAGCCAAAGTCATTTCATGTAACGCTGACGCAAACATTTGGCATGCGGTAGGTAACTTGCAGTGCTTTTCAGTAGTATAAAGAGACGACTAAGCAGATGCTATGCACATTATCCAGCGGAGTATTCTTAAAAGAAAAAAAAAATAATAGCAGATTTAATGACAGCTCTTCTTTCGCCATGTACCCTAGAAATGGGCTGTAAAGTTTTGCCATGTTTGTCATAAAAATAAACAATATATTAAAAAAATCTGTCTCGATAGATAACTATTTATGACTTGCATTTACAGCCTTTGACTAAGATACAAAGAACCGGATAACTTTAAATAGAGACTCCAGTTCTAGCAGCATAATAGCTGATCTTACTACATATATCCATTCAGTGTAGAAGATTTTTACTCTAGTTGGAGTAGCAGGAAAAGAATATGGGCAAATTTACAAGGTAAAATTACTTTTACTCGCTACCATAAATATAAACAAAGGATTAGTTGCAGAGAAACTTCATCCTTATGAAATTCTAGGTAAAGGAGCATGCTAAAATAAATCTATAATTCCAAATTGTCTTGACTGGAGTAAATGCCACTACAAATAATATATTTCACTATATACATTTGAAGTCTGCTGACGCAGTTAACTAAGAATGGATTATGTAAACTTTACTCAGCAAAAATTAAATTTGCTGTTGAGATACAGGGTGGAGGAATTCTAAAGAGTTTTATGCCATACTACTGGGAGTATTTAGTAAGATTAAAGGAGGAGTATAATTCTTTTGATCTAATTAAAAGGGCAGAGTAATAAGCAGAATTAATGTGTCGTGAATGTGAATTGTAACATTGACTAAGCAGATTTACAGATTAGGCACAAATGCAAAGTATGCTGGCTTTGTTTACACTATGTTTATGCACACACAAACACATACTTACACAGACACATACACATATATACGTGTGTGTGTGTGTGTGTGTGTGTGTGTGTGTGTGTGTGTGTGTGTGTGTGTGTGTGTGTGTGTGTGTTTGTGCGCGTGTGTCTCTGTGTCTATATCTATTTATATACATATCATATAAATGCACATACCTTGGGATCAGACAGCTGTACTATTTCTTCATGTGATGGTAATCCCATATCTGTGAACATCTGAGAATACTACAGGCTTATATGGCACCAAAATGATCTCAGGCCTTAGTAATCTTTATTTTTCTGATAGGCTAAAATCTCTGTCACTCTTCTCAGTATTATACACATTCCTAAGGGATGATCTCTGCTTAGCTTTCCAAGCTATGAATGGCCAGTGCTCTTTGAAGGCCTTGGTAAAGCAAACAACCATTCTAGAGACTTACCCTACACAGTCACATCAGCAAATGACATGACAGTTACCTAACCCAATACATACTCCCTATCAAGCAGGTTACTTCCCTAACAACCTTTAAAATCAGTCTGGATGACTGGATGGGTGATTGCAAAATTTTATCCAGGAAGATGTGGAGAAGATCTGTTTAATGGGAGCCACTGTTAGTTTCCCATCAGTATTGGATGATGTGACTAAGCTTCTTGATTGTTTCTTTTTGGCCATAGGTTTAGACTCTATTAACATACCTCTCAACTGTACAGATTTACGCAAAATGTCCAGATTTTTGCCATATGTTTTTGGTCCTTTTTCATGAAATTGTAGTTTTCTGGCAAATTAATGGCAAATCCGTAAAGACTGAAGTTAGAATATTATGACAGAAATTTGTGTTTCAGACTTCACACCCTTCAGAAAATTCATGCTAATGCAAAATCTGTTATTCTATTAACTTTCTAAGTGTGTATGAGTAATATTTAAAAATTGTGCCAATTTTTGGGCCTTTGTCCCACTTTTAGTTATGGTGTTGTCCAGATTCTTGCTCTAAGAGGTTGACAGGTATGGTATGAACCTATGGCATATCAAATGTCATGTTTTGCTCTTCAGCACAATATATCACTATTGAATCTTATTAGCATGCAGTGTTTCAGAATTACAGGGACTGATAGCACAGCACCAACATCACCCAACACTTTTTGGGTCCAGACATTTGTGCCAAAATCCACAAAATTTGCAGAGCTAGTCAGCTCTTGTTGGTGTACAGGGACATACCTCTCAACCTCTTAGAGGAAGAAATCTAAACAAAGCCATAAATAAAAGTGGGACAAAGTTCCAAAAATATAAACAGTTTTTAAATTTTGTCTTACAAACTTAGAAAGTTGATAGAATAACAGGTTTGCATTAGCGTGAATTTTCTGAAGGATATGAAGTCTGAAACTCAAATGTCTGTCATTATTTTCTTATTTCACTCTTTAATGATTTGCCAATAATTTTCCAGAAAATCACAATTGTATGAAAAATGAACCAAAAATATGTGGCCAAAATCTGGACATTCTGCAAAAATCTGTACAATTGAGAGGTATCATGTACAGGGATAATGGCTTTACTCTGACCTATGCATCCTGGTTTCATTTAGCATCCAGAGCATGTATAAGAGCTGGTGGAGAAAAGAGGAATGATGAGGTTGTGTCAGCGCATTTCTATTTTCAAAGAAGGCATACAGATGGCATGCTGCAGTGAGGCAGGCTGTTCTTGAAGCCTCAGTGAAGCCCAGAGCTATGAACAGTAGTAACAGTAGGTAAATGTGTAGGCTATGATGGGTGTCACAACTTTTAGAAAGTGTGTGGACACTTGAATGAGACACTCATGCTTAACAGCTCACAATGGTCTTTCTAATCATGCCAATATAGAGTGGGCTGAGCATCCCACTACAGACTATCATCCTAAAAAAAAAAAAATTTCAAAAAAAATTTTCCTAGGAAATTCAGAAATGAAAGGGGCACTCGGTAATTTGTGGAACCCCATTATTTTGCCTTAAAAAACTGGCATTTACCAAGGAATTTGTTACAGTTGAGAGGTATGATGGGAAGCCTGTTCCATAGGAGGGGCAGTCTCTGAATACATATCTGTCTTTCTAGCATGTTCTGTTTAAATCATAGATAAAATTCAGGTCCCTTTTTCTGGTAATGTTTGACTTATGAACATGCAGGACATTCGTAAGTGTGGAGTTTGCAGATGCCTTGGAAGTCAAGCATAGATCACCCTCAGAAATCTGTAGGAGACTGAGTAAATATAATGGACTTTAAGGCACTCTGCTTAAGGCAGGTTTTTTACACCTTGTATTGTTTTTGTAAGGAACCTCAGTGATTGCTCTAATTGCTGCATATTCCTGGTAAGGTAGGTACCGAAGGGAGCATTGTACTGTATGATTGGTATGATAAGAGCAGAATACAGTGGGATAATAACCTCTTTGGACCTAGATGCCATGCCCTTATTTATAAGTTGTGCAACATAAAAGGATTTCCTCAACCCTGTGGTCACATGGTGGTAGAAGGTAAGGCTATTGTCTATGTGTGTACCCAAATCCCTGATCTCTCGGTCAACTCTTATGTGCATATTATCAACATAGTAATTAGCTGGTTTGCTTGAATTCCCGAAGTCTACAATTATGAATTTCTTAGCATTAAGTTAAGATCATGGCTTTGGCACCATTTATTAGTCATAGATATGCCTTCCTGATAAATGCTAGTGTTTGCAGCAGAGTCGAGGATAACCCATAGCTTGCAATTATCTGCAAACTGAGTCAGCCATAAACCTTCAGCATTTGCTTCCATTTCAGAGAAATAGATGACAAAAAGGAGCAGGCCCAGTACTAAGCCCTGGGTGCCTCCACAAGTGACTGGCCTCTTGGTGGAGATGGCCTCACCTATTTTGACCTTCTGAGTCCTATCAGTGAGCCAGTTGGCTATCCAGTGGGTGTTAAAAGGGTTCCTACCTAAACAAGTGAGATTGTCTATAGTAATTGACTGTGGTATTGTATCAAACGCCTTGGCCAGTTTGAGGAAAACTACATGCACAGCCTTGCCCTTATCCATTGTTTTGATGACCCTCTGAAATAATCCACCAGATTTAATAGGCATGACCTTCCATTAACAAAGCTGAACTGTGCTTGACTTTTTAAAGCCAGTATTGCACTAAAGTGAGAGTGATGAAGGCTGGGTGATTGTACCCCCAACCCTTTGCACCCAGGACAATTGCCCCTCTTGCCTTACCCCAGCTACGCTTCTGCTTGTAATATTCTAGACATATTTGCAAAGTCAAGATATCTGAAACTCCACTCAGCTGTCACTCTGCTGATGTACTCTGCATCATACATGATTTACTGTTTCTTTTTTTTTGCAAATCCATGGAGGCAGATATATGGGATGGGCTGACTTTTTGTGGACATGATTCTTTCCTAATAGCACAGTTCAGTATCACTCAGGTGATTAATCTCCTCTAGAAAGAGTGAGCCGAGGAGCTGTCATGAAGTCCACACTGAATGGCATGATGCAGTCCTAAGAGACTCTATCCCCTATGTGTTTGCATCACTCAGAAGGTGCTTGTGACCTATTGGGCATGGCCTCTCTCTGTGTACCCCCCACACTAAATTGAAAGTGCCTTCTCATAGTCTGCCATTCACCTATTCAAGCTGCCATTGATGAGTCTGGTTTTGACCAGGGTCCAGGACACAAGAACCACCTGCCTCACTGCAACACATTATCATTATCTTTCCCCTCAAATAGAGGTGAGCAGGCATAGCCTCAAAATTCCTTTCCCCTTCCAGCTCACACAGGTGGAAGTGATATAATAGATCCAGTTATTGACTATATCACTTCCAATGGGGTGTATCACTTTTTAGGTCTGTTTTGTATGTGTACATGACTGTAGTGTTTTGCCATGTGTTCCTGAGGAACACTTTTGCAACCTGTATATTGTGTACTTTCTATATTTGCTGGGCTTTCTTTGGAAACTATTTAATGCATAGCACAATGTTTCCACTCTGATGCTTGCTGTGGGAACATTTTTGAGTGCTAATGCATATTTGTACTGATGCATATTTTTTCACATATTATGTTTTTTATGTTCTCAGTATAGACAGCTATCTAACATCTGCAGCAATTTGTGACAGTATGCCTTGTAATGTCATGACAGTATGCCACGCAATGTTATGACAGTATGCCACGTAATGTTATGACAGTATGCCACATACCAATACTACATACTAGCCATTGTATATCTATGTGGTTGTATAGAAAAGTGAATCAGTATTATGTTCTGACAGAGTATGTTTTCTCAGGTGTGTGTGTGTGTGTGTGTGTGTGTGTGTGTGTGTGTGTGTGTGTCTGCGTGTGTGTGTGTGTGTGTGTGTGTGTGTGTGTGTGTGTGTGTGTGTGTGTGTGTGTGTGCATGTGCACTTGTATGAGTATATGTGAATGTGTGTATATAACCATAATGTAAACAAAGCCAACATACACTGCAATAGTGCATTGGATAAAATACATTCTTAGTTTTACAGCTGATGTGCTTGTCACAAATGAACACTGTTTGTTGCATTGCCCCTTTAATTACTCCAAAAATCAAGTGTAAGATTTTCTGTAACTCTAACTTGTTTGAGTGTATATAACCATAATGCAAGCAATGCCAACATACACTACATTAGCTCACTGAAAAAATGCCATGTTAATATTACTATTTATTTGTGTCCAACAAATGAATACTCTTTGGGGTATTGCTCCTTTAGTTACACAAACATTTTTGAGTAAGTGCAAGAGTGCTCAGAATCCTACCAAGGATCTCTAATTGAAGGCCTTAAGAGAAAAGTACTCCTCACAAAAGCTTTACATCTTGGAGACAAGGCAGTCTGGCTGTTTAACTCAGATGATTACTGCTGTGATATTCAAGTGAGCTTCGTTCAGTTATCTCAGTCTCTATTTGCCAACTGCATGACTTAGCAAGTCATTTAAATCTAGAGTGATCCAAGGTCACCCCTGAAAGGATGCTTGTGTTAGTGGATTTACCCAATTAATAAATAAATAAAATAAATAAAATAAATAACAATAAATAAATAAATGGCTGCATCATGGAGAACCAAGGATGTGTTGGCTACAAATGGGCTATAAAAATGAACTTTGCCCAGGAAAGCCTTGGCTTCTAAATTAATTTCATTATGAAAATAAATGAATAAAAAAAAAAAAGACTCCAGGTTTAAGGTGTCATTGAGTCATCCTGGGTCCCAACACCAGTGAGGCAGACAAATCACAATTTGAGTGGCTCCATATTTTGAAAACTTTCCTGCCTATGGCTGAAATTGGTGACTGCTCTTGACGCCTGAAGCCAGAGCAGCTATGTCTGTGTCTAAGGACTTAGATTGCCCAGAGATATTGATCATAAACATGAACCACCTGTTATTGAAAGCCTACTTTCACAGTATTATTCTCATTTTATGTGGGATAGGAATGAGTCATACTGTTGAGTGGACTCAGATAACAAAGTGGAAAAGAAGTTCCTGTCAGAGATAGTAGTAAGAGGATCACTGTTTTCAATTTTAGGACATTGTTATGTAAATGAGATTCCTGGATAAACCATAGTATCTTGGCTGCACAGCCTTCACTATGTTATTAGGATTGGCACAGCTGTTTTCACTTGAGTGAATGGTCTTCTTATTAAAAGGTGGGCTAGCAAAGCCGCTATGCCAAATGTGCATTGTCCACCGGGTTATTTTACTAAGACATAGCACCTTGAGAGCTCACTGCAGGGCTGCCATATGTTACATGACATAAAGCAATATAATAGTGACCAGCAACATCACTAGCAGAACTCTGAGGCACATGTTACTTGTGGGAAGTTTCTAACAGTGATGGAGCTTCTTTCAATTGACTTTATTCTTTTCTAGATCCAACAATGCCTAAAAAGGTCTGATATCAATGGAGCAGCCTCTATAAGTCATCATTTATGCTCAAGGGAGCTGCGACTTGTCAAAGTCTACCATATCCGTAAGGACTGAACCGCATGCTGTGTGACAAGACTGTCTTTTGATGCTAAAATCAGAAGCCAGTTATTTAGGCAAGGGAATACTTTGGATCCTCTCAATCTCAGGTGAATTTCTACTAAAATACACTTCATAAACTTTCTTAGTGTTGAAGCGAGTCCATAAGAAAGAGGTGTCTTTGTGACAGCTTTACTATCTTTATGTTGAAGGAAGTGGCTAAAAGATCAAAAGAACACATACAGACTCCTCTAGATGGATGTGGGAGGAAAAAGTAAATTGTTATTGGCTGGTCAAGTGTGGAATGGCTCTGTGATCCCTTATCTTATTTGGCATCCCAAAAATTTAGAGACAATTGCATAGTCCTTGCCAGTCATGTGGGTTTACTGTGATTAGTGTTTTTTTCTAGGAGTTTCTGCACCCCCTTCATTGTAGGATACTTTTGTTGGGCTGAACATTTGGCATGGGATATTTTGAGTAAATGGTAAGAAGCATCTGCTTGTTTCAGTCACCTCTTTTACCCATGCTTTCTTGGTTACTGTAAATCAGGCTGCAAGGAAGGTCTACTTTGACCATCTCATCAGGGTTGCAGTTAGAATGGGAGCACTTTTTTAATGTGCCAAGGTCTATGACCTTATGTCTAGTGAACTTTAATGGCCCCAATTTGTTGGGATTTAACTGCCTTCACTGACTTATCTGAATTCTGAAACAGTAATAGTGTGTGGAGTGAAGCATAATACCAACAGCTGCAAGGATTTGCTCATATTTTTTCATCTACCTTAAGTGTTTATCAGTCTCTGATTCAAACAACAGGACTACATTAAAAAGAATATTTATAAAGACTGCTTTGGTGCCTTCATTGCATATAGTGAAGTATAGCTAGGATTGTTACATCAGCCCTATCAATGGTATAGTATGCCATGAAAACCCCAAATATGCCAATTGTTTCAACTGGTGATGTATGTACCTGCAAAGTATCCTGCAGTGACTCTTCAGAGACTCTATCCACAGCCTGCTGTATTATGCACAAGAGGTCTGTCTGAAAATATAGCATGTGTGCTGTTAGGAACAAGGTTGAAGACATGAACATGTTTCTTGAAGTAATGTATAGATATGTTTTCCTTTACAGGGGATGGTCTGCAGGTGTCTGAGGAGTGATGTTTCTCTTTAATTCAGCACCCAAGAGAATAAAGAACAATTTTGTTGGGTGGACATATCATAAACTTTCAAGGGAATAAAGAGGACTCAGAATAGTTGTGTTCTTAAGTGAACAATAAGGCATACTGCAAGAGGCACAACAAGAGGGGTACCACCCAGAAGGACAGCTGTGGAGTGTTGCAAACTTTCAGCAGCCATTTGTGGGCAGACAGGGCTGCTTCAGAGTGAAATAATGTTCTCATCTGCATCAGTTAAAGAATTATCACTTAAACTGATTTCCATTGGAGCAGATACAGGAGAACCACAGAGTAATTTTTTTTTTTTTTTTTGTAATCGTTCATACAATTCATATTATTTACATATCTACATATTACATTATTTACATAAAAACATCACTTAATACATTATCAACTTCTTTTTAAGCATTCCCCCCACCTTTTTACCCACAATCAAACCATATTTTCTACAATATTTTTGTTAATGTCCATTTCCCACTGAATTTGATCTCATTAAGTCTTTCGTTGCATATTGTTCATTTTACATAAAATATAACTGTCCATTTTCTTTGCCTTCTTTTGAAACATCACTTCATAATCGACATATTTTATCATGTCCATATTTAAGATTTCAGATTTCAAATAATCTTTAACCAAATCTTGTTTATATACTTCTTTCCATAACCCTTGAATTATTTCACATTTCAAAAAAACATATTCTGCAGTTTCAGACTCTTTACATTTATTACATATTCTACCCTGTTTACTTTTGTATGCCATATTTGCTTTTACTGGTAATTTACCTATGGACAGCCTCCACAAAAAATCATTATATTCTTTTATAATTATTATATCTCATCATTATTGCTTTTTTCTTACTTATTTCTAAGTCTTTCCATGGATCAACAAAATAAAAGAAATTTGTAATATTAACATACCATTCCTTTCTATTATTTTCTGTTACATTCTTTTTTATTTTCCATAACACAATTTTGCTATGAAATTCTTTCATTTCTTCACTAATAACATTTCTTATTTTCTTTATTCCTATTTGTTCCAGCAGTTCCTTGTATTTACTATATATTGTTTCCACCAAAATTTTATCATCTATCATCACTTCTTTTAATACTTTAAAGAAGCTACATATACAATTTGATTTATCAATCACAGTCCCCATGTTCTTTCTTCATATATAAAACTCCCCTCTTTACAGGGTTCAATCTTGACCCCCAGATAAATGAAAATATTGTCATCATTATTTCTTTCTCATACTTCACCGGCATCATGTAAATGTTTGCCACATAGGCTATTTTACCTCGTATTATAGTATTTATCAAATGTACTTCTTTCCTTTATGAAAACATATGTTTTCCAAAAAGCAATCACATCTTTGATTTCTTTAATAACTTTTTCTCATTGCTAAGTTTATATTCACTTCTACCAAATATTATCCCTAAAATATTATAAACTTTTCATTATATTCTACACCACCTATTATACCTTGATAACCAAATCCTTTACTTTTCTCTTTAACTCGACCAAAGTAACCCGACATAAAAGACTTTTAAAAAGCCATTTAATAGCACAATAAAATAACAAGACTACAAGAATTATGGTGGTTAAAACATAAATAATGAATGAATGAAAAAATCTTAAAAAGTCTTGGAATACTAACAGGACAAATGAGCTTATCCTTATTTGTGTGTTTTAACCACCATAATTCTTACGTTTTTGTTGTTTTATTGTGTTAGTAAATGGCTCTTTAAAAAGTCTTTTAATTTGGGTTTCAGTTATGGTTTAACTTCCTGTACATCATTTTCTATCTTTTTTCCTTCATTTAAAGTTTCTTTTTCATTTTCATTTTCTTGTGGTTCTGTCTCACACTCTAACCATAAATGTCCTGCATTACCACATTTTTTACACTTTAATTCACATTTCTTTCCATTATGACCTGTCTGACCACATAAATGACATCTTTTTCATCACATTCATTAAGTAAATGATCATCTTTTCAACAATAAATAGCATGTTTTGGGCACCCTCTATACTTAACAAACCCTCTATTACCATGAACATTAATAATACTAGGTATATATATCACATTATCATTTTCCATTTTTAAAATTACTTCACATTCCCATCCCCCATTCCCTAGTCCTCTTTCATCATATATTTTAGTAGTGTCCATCACTTCTTTACACATTGTCACAAATATTCTTTCAGTTATTTTGCTTCCACTTCAGTTCTAAATTGAATCAAAACTGTTTTTGTTTGTCTAAAAAGGGGTTGCACAACATATTCTGACCATGGAAAGTCTGTTTTCTTTTTTTCATAAACTCCCCAAAAATTTTCCATAGCCTGACCAGTTTCAAGTGTCAAATCACAAAATGTTTCTTTGTTAATTACCTCTTCCACTTTAAAACCCAACAGCAGTGGCAGCTGGTGACTTCAAATCAAAGGGGGGCTGCAGGAGACAGCTGAATGGGTGGGGCCAATGGGGAGGGGTGTGACCAACTAGAAAGGGGTGGAGCTATGCACAAAACCACAAAAACTGAGACTTTAATTAAATATGCTGCCCTAGGTGCCAAACCATCATTATGAGAGTCCAATGAAGACAAAATGAAGCATAGAAGAAAACAAATATTTCAATGCATTGGCTACATGACAGCGTACTTAATATCTAGATGGAAAAAAAGGTTGTGAGGCATGAAAAAAATAAATTACTTTTTAAATACATTACTGGAATGCCAGTCAAAATCAAGTATAAAAAAAAAACAAGCAGAGCTCAACTCAAACCACTTCTCTTTGCACTGCAGTTCCAATTATAATTTATATTCAGCTTTATAAAAGTACAAAGTAACATGCTGAAAGTAGCAATCTCTGTGATACCCCCACTTGAAAAAATGTTTTGTATCCCAAAAAGACCTGCTGCTACCTTACAACATTGTATAACTACTACATAATAGATTGGTATTCTGTTTAGTTTATGAGTAAAGGCTGCAAAGATTTATTTATTTATTTTGTTTGTTTACCGGGTAATGTCCAACTGGGCATGAGGCCCATTTTCAGTGCCAGCCCGGGGAGAAAAGCTCCATACATACAAACAGACAGTATTAAACAATCAAATTGAATATTCATTAATCAGCAATGTACAAAGCAAGTCAGCAAAGAAATTAGTTATCTAACAATAAATAGCAAATAATTAAATTAACAAATTTAACAAAAAAATGGCACAGTTAGAGATAAAAATTGGCCGCATGAGTTAATAGTGAGAACAGTGTGATACAGTAATTGCAAGACCGAGAAATGCAGTCTACATAACAGTTAAAGACAAATCAATATATGTGTATATATTGTTAACTGAAACTGAGTGTAGAATCAAGGTAGCCTTCAGCTGTTAATAGTTGTAGCTGTGAGAATGAGCTAGTTTAGGGTAATGTAAGGGAGTAGTAGGTAGCTTAACCAGGAGTATGGCAGGAGCAGATCCAGTGTTTTGCTAGATGTTCCTTAAGAAGGTTTTTAAACTCATGAATGCTGGGGTTTTTGGCCATAGGTTGAGGAAGAGTGTTCCACAGTTTGGCAATTTTATGGGAAAAAAGGGTGATGCCCTGTGTGTTGTGGGCTTGGGTAATCTTTAACAATACTTTATTTGAGGATCTTAGTGCTCTAGGATTGCTGTTGGGTTGGACTAGATTGGTGAGTGCCAGGCAGTTGTTATGTTTGTGAATTATATTATGGGCTATGGACAGTTGGTTAAATGTTAGAAGGTTTGGTAGTTTTACCCATTTACGTTGGGAGAGTACAGAGCAGTGGTGGATTCTGGAAGGGTGGCCTGTGGCAAACTTGGCGATTTTGTTGTAGCATGATTCCAGATTATCTAGGACAAAATTATTTAGGTTAAAGATGACTGCAAGTCTCCAACAAATGTAATGAGCTTCAGAAAATACTGCAATCCTGTCCTGCAAATGCTGTCATATGCACTTCAATACCTAAGGCTTATACGTTATCTAGTTATGTAATTAGTCTCTGCATGACAACAACAGAAAGGCTTTCAATGTTGGTAATTCTTTAACAGTATGCTTATTAAAGCTTACTTGCATCTTACAATCTCAGACAAGTTTACCTGATGGCCATTAAAGCATTGCTACTTAAACACAGAGCAACAGGCACTGCAACAACATGCATTTTCTAAATAATCAGAAGCATAAATCAACAGTATAAAAATATGACAGAAAACCAGAACATTCTGCAAAATCAAGGACAGATGAAAAGCCACTGTAGTACTTGTGTCTACCTTGGATGGGGGGATGTTCTGCACACTTAC
This sequence comes from Protopterus annectens, assembly GCF_019279795.1. NCBI lineage: Eukaryota > Metazoa > Chordata > Ceratodontiformes > Protopteridae > Protopterus > Protopterus annectens. Next base: position 1,266,117,398 of record NC_056729.1, on the reverse strand, counting down.
ACTGCATAACTGCTCCTTGCATTGCTTGGACACATCCAGAGTCACTACGTGGGGAAGTGGCATGCAACAAATATGTCACGATTTGAAATGTCTCTGACTGACCTCACACATTTGTCATACGTCTTAGCCTCAGAGCAAGAAATCTGGACAAAGCCATAAAAAGAAGTGGAACAAAGGCCCAAAAATAAGGACAATTTTTAAATATTGCTCTTATAAACTTAGAAAGATAATAGAATAGTAGGGCTTGCATTAGTATGAATTTTCTGAAGGGTATGAAATCTGAAACTCAAATGTCTGTCATTATTTTCTAACTTCAATCCTTAATGAACGGGCCAAAATGTGATACAAAAATATAAAATAGCCACACAATACAGCTGGGAACCTGTTAAAGAAGGAACACTTTTTTAATATTAGTACCATTAACTTGAGCAGCTAACAAAATAGAGAATCCCAAAAGACCTATCCACCATTACCTCTACAGCATTATTTAAAAGCAAACTGAAGCCATACCTTAAATCACAGTGGTTTTGCCCTTGTTCTATCCCAGACTAACTACCCCTAATTTCTCAAAGTATTATTGCCATTACTGTACAAACTAATTACTTTTCTGTTAACATCTAAGAGAGTGTGTAGCCTAGTTACTTTTTTAAGTCAAATAAAATGAAAGTATTCTCTTACACTAAATTGTTAGCAAAATATTTGCATGGCTAACCATAGCTGAAATTTATAATGATTCTGTTTACAGAAATGTAAAAATTGTAATGTATAGGATGATAATCTGTACATTTAACTGTATTTGAAAATGTCTCATATTATATATGATAGTGTGTTTTTTTTTTGTTTGTTGGAGCTTTTCTCCCGGGCCTCCACTGAAAATGGACATATATCCAGTTGGACTAGCCCGGTCAACAAATGTAAAATAAATAAAAAAATAAATTTGCCACTAATTTGACAGAAAAAAACACACTTTTATAAAAAACAGGCCAAAAATGTGATACAAAAATATAAAATAGCCACACAATACAGCTGGGAACCTGTTAAAGAAGGGACACTTTTTTAAATACTAGTACCATTAACTTGAGCAGCTGCCAAAATAGAGAATCTACATGCATTTCTGAAATAAAAGTAATCTATAACTCTGATCATTACAATTATTTATTAATTGTAAACACTCCACATTTTCTTCCAAATTTGTCATTTTGCGGAGGGATTATTAGAGGGAGAGCAACATTTTGAGCCAAAATCGGAGACAGTTGCGAGGTTTGGATATATCTAATTCTATAAAGAGAATTATTTTTGGGTATCTCACAACCTCTTAATGCAGGAAATCTGGACAAAGCCAAATATATTGGGGGAACATACAAACAGTGCTAAAAATTGCTCTTGTATAAATTTAGTTGATAGAATAACAGGTCTTGCTTTAGCATGCATTTTTCTGAAGGGTATGAAGTCTGAAACTCAATATCTGTCATTATTTAGTGACTTCATTCCTAAATGATTTGTCAGAAAACCACAAATTTTATGAAAAACAAACCAAAACTAAGAAGCAAAAATCTATTCATTCTGTGAAAATCTGGAAAGTTGAGAGGTACAATTCAGCCGGGCCTGTCTTTGAGTTTGCCACCCTTCTCCCCTCACAAAATCATGGTCAAATGGGGCCTCCCCCCTGCAGCAATTCCAGTGTCCCATTACTTGGCTATTTCACCCCATTTACCATAAACACTGCAATGTGCATACTGCTTTACTTCTACGATAATTTGGATTTAATTTAAAAGTTTTATTTTACATTTTACAGCACAAACCCTAATAGACATCTGCAAAACAAAGCAATGCAGTCTCACAATGAATATAGACTTACCATTAAAACTTCTCTGCCCTTTAAACTCACATTCATTGAAACAGCATTGAAACTTACATTCAAAGAAAATACATCTGGCCAGTGGCAGATAAAGATTAACTTTGTGTTGTTTTCAAATCACAGGCCCTTTGCACATGAAACATACATGTGTTCTTTGATATACCTTCCTGATTGTATTAAATTATATTCCTTGTATAGTACAGTACAGTTGTTAGATGTCATTTTAAATGTATTGTTTTGAACATTTTTCCAGTAAACAATGAAACAAAATGCATGCACCAATAATGACAAAACTGCCCAATTCAGAACATTTCCATCATAAAAGTCTATTCAAACTTCTATAATCCACCAGTATCAGTAAATATGCACAATCTCTGCAGAAGTAAAAGTCATCTAAATAATTCCACATTAAGGAGATCTGTAACAATGAAGAGGTTGCTGCTAGCATTATATTTCATTGTTTCATCTACAAATAACACGCCTGTTGCCCTTGAGGAATAAATTGCCTATGTTACATTAAAAAAATGATAAGCTAGTAATATTGGATGGCAAACTGATAACAGGTTCATAGTTACTAGGTATCTCTGCCAAAGAGGACATTGTCAGGACCGCAGCATCCACTCCCTTTTAAAGTACAACACAGTACAGTATCAGCAATGTATCTACATACTGTGGGAGTAGAACCCACAGCATTCCCACAGCCTTCTGCATCAAAAGCAAATACACTACCTGTCATGCTATTAACAATTCAAACAGACTCAGCATAAGCAGCACTAAACTTCTCTCCCTCTGAAGCTCTCAGCTCCTTGCAAAATCTACTCGACACTCAACTGTATTTGTCAACTTTGCAGCACAAGAAATCTGGAAAAGCCAAAATTTATTGGGGGGGGGGGGACAAATGCCCAAAAACCAGGGACACATTTTAAACATTGCTTGTATAATCTTGGAAAGTTGCTAGAACAAAACACTGTATTACCACCATGCATTTCACTGCCAAGTCTTGAACCCAGGACCCGGTGCACTACAGTCAGAACAACATACCGTTATGCCAAATCAACTGTTTCTTGAAGCTAAGACAGGAAGAGTGAAACTTAAATGGCCATCATTTACTGAATTCAGTTCTCACCATAGCTCTCAACCTCTTAGCACAAAACACCTGGACAAAGCCAGTAATGGGGGAATACAGCCCCCAAACATATTCAGTGAATTCAGTTCTCACCATAGCTCTCAACATTGTAGAACAAAAAACCTGTACAAAACCAATAATGGGGGCTTATTGATCTTATAAACTTAGAAAAATGCTAGAATAAAAGGTTTTGTGTTACCATGTATTTTCTGAAGAATATGAAGTCTGAAATTCAAATACCTGTCATTATTTAGTGAATTAAATCCAGAAAACCACAGATTTTATGAAGAACAGAACAAAAATATGAGGCAAAATTTTGAATAGTTTTCACAAGTGGTGGTGGATAGGGAATTCAGGCTCTTGCTACCTGCACCCAAGGTACAGGGTTTGAGCCTGAGTTATTCTCTAACCACTACTGTTTCCCAAGTCTCCCTAGCCACCAGGTATATATTTCTGGGGCATCACATACACACACACACACACACACACAGACACACACACACACACACACACTGAGGGCTCCATTGTAGAAATAACGCTCCATACATACACACACTGAAATACAAGTCCCAAGCTCCATTGAAGAACTAAAGCAAGTCCGTTGAAAAAATAAAGCTCCATACACACACTGAAATACAAGTCCCATTGAACACACACACACACCCTGAGGGCGCCATTGTAAAAATAAAACTCCGTACATACAAACACTGAAATACAGAACCCAAGCTCCATTGAAGAAATAAAGCAAGTCCATTGAAGAAATAAAGCTCTGTGCACACACACACACACACACACACACACACACACACACACACACACACACACACACACACACACACACTGAAATACAAGCTCCTGAAAGCTCTGATGAAGAAATACAAGTCCGGTCCCATTGAAATACAAACACACACAGTGCCTGAGGGCTCTGTTGAAGAATCTCCTGCTTCTTGTGAAGAAATACAAAATCCCTGAGATGAAATACAGTTCCTGTGAGAGTAGGCTGGATAATCCAGCCTGCAGATGTTGCAGTCTAGTCCCTTTCCAGTCTATGCAGTTGTAACCGCATAGACTTCTGGGCATCTCTGTAGTCTGATGCCTTCTTCCTAATCTGGACTGCTGTTAAACCAGTCCAGATTCCAGCATGCATGAGTGGCATTCCAGGAATGTTTTATTTAATTTTTTTGTTATTTTCATTTTCTTTTTACAGCTGGGGGGCGGGAGGGCTGCAGTCCTGCAGTCCAATAGCATGAGCCGCCCCAATATTATTATAACATTGTCCCATACCTCATATCAATCCAAACCTTCTTTTTTTTTACTGTTCACCTGAACAACAAATTTCTTCTGTTTCTTTTATTCTTGTCTCCTCCTTGTCCACTTCTCCCACTGTTTCAGCATGAGACTTTTTTTCTGGAACCTTCTCTGGCACCTTTTCTTTTTCTGTTCTTTCCATAATCTCACTCCAGGACACTGCAGATAGACTTTCCAGCTTACTATCCTACAGATAAACATCCAGCAACCCTCCCAACTGAAGGGTTGAAATAATGCACTTTTCCACAGTTTCTGGCAATTCAAACAGATTTTTCTGGAAAATTTGCTCTGAATCCATTTCCAGCTCTGCATTCACCTCCATTTCCTCCTGGACCTCCACCCCATGTAAAAACATCAATTTCTCTACTCCTAAATCATTGGAGAACATTTCTGGTAGTGATTCTATCATCCCTTTATCATTTTCAATATTTTTCATCACAATTTCTCTTTGGCTTACAGCCTCCATGTTTTCTCCCTGTTTCTTCGGGCTGGCTACCTGCCTGGACTGGAAACAGGAAGTGAGTTGTGTCATACACAAACTCTCTCTACTACCAAGAGTAGGGGAAGCTTCCCGATGCCCTGTTCAAATTTTCCCTAGTAGTATTAATGCCACCTTGATTCTCCCTTGAAAGATCCTAGTGGGATTAACCTAGTGAACAAAGGATAATTAAATACATAACTACAAAAGCATCAATGTCCTTCTCATCTGTAACCTCTTTGATAGGGCCAACGTTGTCTCTAAATTTTTTGTGTTGGAGATGCATTTCCTTTTTGTCCCTCAAAGGATTTTTATTGGTTGTAACATCAGAAGTCAAATAAATAAATAAATAAATAAATAAATAAATAAGTAAACCAAAAGCTTTTGAAAGCTGGTTTCATGATACCGATTGCAATTCTTGTACAAGATTAAAATACAACCATTTTTACACAAAATCATTTTACAAACCCTTGAATTAATAACTATTTACAGTGCATACATGATCTCCATAAGTATAATATTTATTCATAGGCACCAGAACCATAGAGCAATGGGGATGGAGCACCCCGCACCCCCCTCCACTTTTACAGCTGCAACACCATCTTCACTAAGCCACATAGGCAATTAAAAGCAGCGTCTTCTTTAAGGACCCATGTGTGTATCGCACGCCAACGCAGAAGTCCATTTATACGCGTGCGGAATTTAAAAGTAGCGGTGCTGTTCTGTTTTTAAAGAGAGTTATGCTGCCCCTCTCCCTTTTTGCAGTCTTTTCCAGGTAAGGAGATCTATTACATTTGTTGCCCAAACTAGCTGTTCTGTTGAGCTTTTTTTTCTCTTGATTGTGTAGAGAGCAGCAAAGTCCTGAAATCGTAAGTTTAGTGACAGTACAGTTCACTCACATTTTTGTGTATTTGTTTACCCAGACTAGCTGTTCCGTTGAGCGTTCTGTGTAAGTTTAGTGATGCCACTCACATTTGTGTGTGTGTGTGCCCAAACTAGCTGTTCCATTGAGCCTTCTGTGTAAGTTTCGACATGATACTCACATTTGTGTGTGTGTGTGTGTGTGTGTGTGTGTGTGTGTGATATTGATATAATAGTTTATCTAAATCCTGAACATGAAGTCTCTGAAAATCAATGTAATATTGTTACAAGTCACATGATTTAGAGAGTAACCAACTACAATGAATAGTGAAATAAATGCTATAGATATATAAATAGCTGACAGTGTATGTGTATGCTTGTTGAAGGAATTTGCTTCCCATAGATCTCATTTGTTATTGTATTTATTATGTATTTGTTTGCCTAGGATGTCTCACATGCAGAGACCTTTTTCAAAGGAGCCCTGGAGAGGAAATGTTCAAGGAAAAGCAATAAAAGCTTATCATTCAGATTATTAAAAAAAAACAGAAAACGACTATACATGTGAGCATAAATAATAATCCACAGAGGTACAGTAAAATGATACTGTAAAAGGGAATTCTGCAATATCAGAAAAATGTCAATATAGAAGACATTTTGTCAAAATAATTATAAAAAACTCAATGATAGTTAAACAGAAATTGTTGTCAAACAATACTTTTTATGAAAACATTAGTATGGTTATTTGTAACAATCTGTCTGTGTAGGACAGAAAACAGTTACAGAGAAAAATGTAAGGTCCCAGTGTGATGTTTCCAGTTCTATTTTATCTCATCATAGTTTCATATAGTTTTCAAAAAAATATTCTTAAAGATCATATACACAAGTCTTAAATGGAAGTCAGAATAAATCTTCAGTTTCAGCCCTATTACTGAATGACACACTCCAACAAGTAGTACTTGTACAATTGATTATTAATGCATAAAAATATATTTAAAACAGCTGTGACATTATTTGGATGTCTCCAAGTTCCTAGTGTGTGAAGGTAGGTATACATGGTGATTAGTGTTATTTAGGCTGAAACGCTGTACCTTCAGTACAAGGTAACAAGAACCTGAATTCTCTACCCACACTTCCACTCATGCTTCAAGGAGCTGATTTTCACAGAATATTTGGCTCATACTTTTGATCTGTTACTCTAACACTTTATTTTAGCAACTATACAAGCAATATTTAAATGTGCCTTGGTTTTGGGCCTTTGCCCCTCCAAATAAATTTTGTTTTCCAGATTTCTTGTGCTGCAAAGTTGAGAGATTTAGTTGAGTGTCAAATGGATTTTACAAAGAGCTGAGAGCTTCAGGGGAAGAGAAGTTTAGTGCTGCTTATGTTGAGCTGTTTTCACTGTTAGTAGCACAACTGGTAGTATACTTGATTTTGATGCAGAAGGTTGTGGGTTCTACTCCAGCAGTATGCAGATGTATCCCTTATACTGGATTGTGTTGTACTTTAAAGGAAGTGGATGCTGCGGTCCTGTGAATGCCCTCCTTCAGAGGAGTTACCTAAAAACTATGAACCTGTTATCAGTTTGACATCCATTCCCTATTGCAGTATCACTAGCTTGCTATTTTTTAATGTAACATAGGCAATTTATTCTTCAAGGGCAACAGGCAGTTTATTTGTAGATGAAACAATGAAATATAAAGTTGATTGCTAGCAGCAACCTCTTCATTAGTTATAGATCCATTTAATGTGGAATTATTTATATGACTCACTTCTGCAGAGATTTTGCATATTTACTGATAATGGTGGGTAGTAATGACAGAAGTTTGAGTGGCTTTTTATGGTTGAAATTTACTGAAATGGGTAGTTTTGTCATTATTGATTCATACATTTTGTTTCACTGCTTACTAGAACACTGTTCAAAACTACAAATGTAAATCACATTCTAACAAATGGTACTGTATTAGGAATATAATTCAATACAAATCAGGAAGGTGAATCAAAGAATGCATACATGTATGCATGGCCCTAGAAATGTGTAAGGAGCATATGGTTTGAAAACAGCCCAGAGGTAAGCTTAGTCCTACACTAGCCAGATGCAAAATGAATGTGGGTTTTCATGCAGTTTCAATGAATGTGAGTTTCAAGGGCATATAAGTTTACTGCTCATGCTAAGTCTGTTTTCATTGCAATACAGTATTGTTTGTTTAGCAAATGGCTCAGTGTTTGGCTGAACCTCAAGAATGAAAAAAAAGTAAAAGGCTGACTAAGTTTGAGATGACTGCAAGCTAGGAGCAGTTATTGAATCCCCAAATGACTTAACCATCATGCAGGAAGGTTTGTACCAAACAATAACTGGTGCCAGAATCATGAATTGAAACTAACCTCCAAAAAATACTTTATCTTATCCTTTGGGAAGTCATCTACTCCAGGGAACTGCCAAATTGACAATGCTCCCTGAGAACTGACACAGTTGTTTGGCATTTGGGAACTTGTGTGTACAGTGACCTTTTGACCAACATGCCCAGAGTCATAAGAAAGTCTTTCTATATTGCACAGCTTATAAAGAAATTGTTTATGACTGGATCTAGAGATGTTATTGGCCCCCTTTTGCAAAGTCCTCATTAGGTCAATCATTTTATATAATACCCAATTTGGCATGTATCTGTCCAGACTCATGTAACAATTGGAATACCCACAGAGTTACTTTGCTAAGAAGTCATAACAATAGATCTTCCATGGACCACCTCAAAGATTTATCACTATACTCAGTATCCTACAGAGTGCTTAGAAGTGACTTGTCTGGCATACAAGGCATCCTTGGACCTAATACAGATGGACCTACTGAATGTGAGCAAGTCAAATGGCATCAGAAATACTCAGTCCAGGTATCTAAACTGAATGTTGTGAAGAAATGGATATATATCACAAAGGCTACCAGTGTTCCAGAATAGAGTATCCATTCAAGTAAAACAGAGCTCATCCCTGTCCATATTCAAATGCAACTTGGATCTAAGGACGGGTAATAGAAAATTTGCCAGAACTGCACCTCGTGCCACTAATGGATAAAGGCAGTTCTTAAAATGCTGCATCCCTTACATGGGTCCCCCCAAATTATATATGGTATGATCACAGTTATTGTCACTAGGGCTAATGTACAATTATCAGGCATGGGATAGGTAAGACCAATCAGGAAATGTTAATTCAAGCACCAAAAGAGAATTGGCAAAGCTTAAAATGCCCTTCAAATGAACCTATGTTGTGGTAGTAAATAGTTTTAAAAAAATTGCCAAGTGCCACTCTCACCCTCTGCCCCCACCCCCCCAGTCTTCAACAGCTTCCAGCACCTATGTATTTATTCTGTATAAAACATAAAGCTCTTGTGCTTTTGCTCCAGTCAACTTCCAGTGCAGGCTCTTTTGACCTTAGAGCCTTCTCTGACCACTGTTTGCAGCTGATTGTGGCCACCAGTATTTTATGCTGTGAGCAAACTGTTTTACTGAGTATGACTTTGCAGTCACTGTCTCAATCCCAGTGCATATAAGCTACTCTTGCAACTGCCTCTCTTGTTGAGCCATGTGTTGGCCACCATCAATACATTTGCCAGTTAGAAATTTAGAATGGCCTCTTCTTCTTTATCCCAGTCACACTCATGTGGACACAGGCAATCCTCATATCCTGTTCTATCTGTCCCAGTAGGAGCATTTAGGATCCTCCATTATAAACACCAACTCATGCTGTCCTGCATTATCTATTAGGTCCTGCAATTGCTGCCTGAATGCATGCTTTTCCCCACTTTCACAACCTAAGTGTGGAGCACAGAATGAGATTATGAATGCTGTCCTATCTGTACATTGGAGTCTGATGGCCATGAGCCTAGGAATAATTCTAATAACGTCTCACTCTTTTCTGAAAACTCTCTATTACCACAATTCCCACAGCATTTCTAGTCTGTCCTCACCCTGAGTAGTAGAATCTGGATTTTATGTCAAGTAGCGTTGCTGCTCTGCCCACTCTCTTTTGTCTCCTTAATACACAGGATGTCCGTCCTCCTCCTTACCATTATGTAATCCACTTACAAACTGCATCCAATCAATGAACCTATAAGTGAAGGAATTCTTAGTTCATCTTTAGCAGGTTAATTAGTTTTAAATCCAGCTTTTGCTCAAAACAGCTATTATAGGTAACCAGGGCTGGGCAACTGGACAGTTGTTGTGCATATTTTTGATTTCTGGCTTGATTGATGGCTTTTTGGCAGGAATACAATGACCAGTAAAGGACATAGAAAAATCCCACCATTAGCATGGATCCCTGGTTTAGGTCACATTTTGGCAGCATTATTCAATGAGACCAAATCTCCTGTAACCAGTGTTTTCACCATTGATTATCTAACCATGGCACAGCACAGTGCTCAGTCTGTGATCTGTGTTCATCTATCTAGAAGCATACCTCTCAACCTCTTAGTACAAAAAATCTGGACAAAGTCTGACAGAATGGGGGGACAAAGTCCCAAAATAGGAACAAATTTTAAATATTGCTCTTATAAACTTAGGAAGTTGCTAGAATAACAGGATTTGTCTTAGCATTCATTTTTCTGAAGGATATGAAGTCTGAAATATAATGCATATAATTTTTTAATGACTTCACTCCTCAGATCATTTTAGTAATTTGCCAGAAAATCACAAATTTTATGAGGAACAGACCAAAAATATGAGGCAAAAATATGGACAGTTGAGAGGTATGTCTAGAAGATACTGCTCTCCACAGTTGTTGCCTAAAGCGGTTGGTCTATACAACTCTTCTCCTCAAAGACACCACCTGGAGTTTATGTTGCTGCCCACAACTCCATTCACTTTTGAGTACGTTTTTTGGTGGAACTACCCAGAATGTTTTATTTTTATGGGGAGAATGGAACTCCAAAGAAGAACAGGGAGAAAGTGTAAATTCCAGACAGGCATTGGCCACAGGTTAGGTTTGAACCATATACCTTGTGGATGGGAGGAACTTAACCATTTGTCTATTGCATTATGTCTAATATCAACAGGGTCCACATAATCCTGTATATGTCTGACTCAAAACACTGAAATTATGGATGGATTTCATGTTCTTCTGTTTAAACCAAGATAATGATGACCAAAGGTGTACCATAATACTATTGCTAGATAATTATAAATGGACTCCTATAGTTCTTTTGAGCTAAAAATTAGTTTTAACTTTCTAAGAAATTATCCTGTCTTAGATAAAATTATTTATATGAAACATGACTTACAGATGAAAAGGCCACTGCAACTTGAGCAAACTAGTGGGGATAGGCAGCCCTTAATTTTTTTCAGAATCAGAAATTCATAATTTCACAGTTTAGATGGTCAGGCTTCATGAAGCATGATTGCTAAAATGCCCTACTGATATTTTCTATTTACCTTGTATAACAAGATAATTCAGAAAGGTGTGACTGACTTCTAATGACAAAGGGAATCTTACTTATTTTTTTCTGTCATTGGTGTTTATTGTTAGCATTATGTTCCCCATCTGGTGTTAGGTTCTCCCAATGGTGTAACTTTGCCATAGACATTCAAATAAGGCCATTCTTTCTCAAGTCTTGCACCAAAATTCTGGAAATACCTTCCCTTGTACCTAAAGACTACTCAAAATTCTGAGCACAACTGAAATGTAATCTTTATAATAAAACTTGGTAAAGGTGCTATCCTGTAGCCATATCACCTAACCTCTAATACCTTGCTCTATCTCCTCTTCAATCTCATTTAAAAAAATTCTCCTTTCAGGCTAAATGTCACATTTCTACATATTCTGTATAAGATGTTGTTAACATTATGACTCATATTTGGCTTGCTTTGCCCTATATATTTTTGCTACACTCATTTCTGATTTTTTTTTTGCAATTATCTGTCCATTTTCATTAACAAATAGACAGGCAGACATGTATAAGTTAATGAATGGATAAATATTTTTTTTTCCATAGGTCCATATGTATATACTAGGCTAACAACCACTAAGGCCTTTGATAAGCTTAGCCAAGCAACCCAGATGTATCCAACAAATAATTATGCCCTAGATGTTATTCTAAAGGTGTATGTTAGCTAGGGCGTGGTATTAAGGTTGCCTCTGTCCATCAGAGACACAGGTGACCTGGGGTGAATTTTCAATTTCTCATCCACTGTTCCAGGTTATGCTTGAATATAGTTAGGGAAGGTCTCTGCTTTACATGGATGGGAAGTCTATTAAAGAGACTGTTCCAATGTATGAGAAATCAGAAATTCACCCCTTGTCTGACAGTCTTTGTCTCTGCTAGACAGAGGCAGAAGACAAAGCATGCAGTAACTTAAATACACCCCTTAAAATAGCCTCTAAGGCACAGTAACTGGTGGTATGCATTTGGGATACCTGTCAAGGCTTATAAAGGCCTCAGTGGTCATTAGCCTAGTATTCATCTATGAACCTACGAACCTATGAATGGGAATTTCCTGAAATACATACCTGTCCATCCAACATGTCCTATTTATGGTGCAAGTAAAATTTTGGTCCCTAGATATTACAGTTCTGATGTTTTTCATTCTGCAAACATGCAAAGCAGGATCCAAGGAAGCCTTGTATGTAAGGCATAGATCACCTCTCAGCAGTCTGTATGAAACAAGAATATGAAGACAGGTCTTTGAGGCAATCTGTATAGGACATTGTGTTTATGCCCTGTATTCTTTTTCTGTGGACCCTCTTGGACATTCCAGTTGTCGCATGTCAGGTACATATTAAAGGGGGCATTATACTCAATGATGATTCTGAATACAGTGGCACAATGACCTCCCTGGAGCTAGATGCCATGCCCTCACTTATAAATTGAGCGGTATTGAATGGCTTTCTTGCTTGCTACCATAGACACATGTTTGTCGAAGGCCAGGTTACTATCTATATGCCTCCCTAAATCCCTAGCAACTGAGTCTACTCCTTGGGGGTGTTTTATCAATGATGTAGTTTCCCAGAGTAGCTGTATTTCTTATCACTGAATGTTAATCCACAGCTTTGGTACCAGTCATTTGTTTGCATTATACCTTCCTGTAAGATGTTAGTATATTGGGAGGATTTTATAAGTGCTCCTAGTTTGCAATCATCTGCAAACTTGGTCAGCCAGAGGTCCTTAATGCTAGCTTCAACTCCAAAGCAGACTGAACCCAGCACAGAGCTCTGAGGGACTCCGATAGTGATCAGCCTCTTTGTACAGGGGGGTCTCTCCAGTCCTAACTTCCTAGGTTCTATCTGTGAGCCAGATGGCTATACAGCATGTTACATAGAGGGTTATGCTTAATTTCATGAGTTTGTTTACAATGCCTGAGTGGGGTATTGTATCCAATGCCTTAGCCATGTCATGGTAGTCAGTATGCATAGTTCTGTCCTTTTCTTTTGCCTTGGTGACTTTTTCAAAGAAGTCCATCAGCTTTAGTAGGCATGACTTGCCTTTGACAAAACGAGACCAGGTGGAGTCCAGTGACTGAAGGTTTCCTATATCACTGTTAATCATTTCTATGATTTTTCTTTCAATGGCTTTGCATATGAAACTAGTCAGGCTAGTGGGTCTGGAATTTGCAGAATCTGCTGATGGCCCACCCTTGTGCAAAGAGATGACTGTTGCAATCCCCCATTCACATGGCACAAATCCTGATTGGAGGCTATACTTGAATAGTGACTCCAGTAGCCCTGCTAGGTCATATCTCCGGCTATTTAGGAGGCATATTGGGATATTACTAGGGTCCATCAAACCTTTGTTCTTAGCCTTATAGAGGACAGCTTGTTCCTGCTTCCTATTGACAGTTGGAGGATCATGTTTGATGGTATTTCCTGGGAGGTGGCTGGAGGTGAGTGAGGGATTGAAATGGAGTTGAGTTTGTCTGTCAGTATATTTGCTATAGCCCCCCAGCTCTGTAAATGTGGCTTCATTTACAATCAGTTTGGCACACTGATGTGTTCTGCATTGTGGTTTCTGACATCACTAAAGAATCCATTTTTGTTGTCCTAGGCCTAGAGATTTTTCTTTACCTCGAAAATGGCTTTCTTTGACTTTATTGGCCCTCTTAGCCGTGCATTTAGTTTGATGAAAGAGTTTTTATCTTTTTTGGTGTTACACTTCCTAAAGTAGAGCCTATTTAATTTTGGATACCATCAGGGCTCTTTGTTTTGGCCTTACTTCTGGTATATACAGCAACATTTGTGCTATCACTGAAATGGTTGTGCACAGTTTCTGTTAACAATTCCATATAGGCTGCTGTGTTATCTGTGTTTGGAGGGGCTTGACATTTTGTGAGGTTATCATTTAATAATAGATGTTTTTTCTTGGAATAATTTCTTACTGTTACAGGGTTGTCTGGAGTTGCAGAACTGATGTTTATTTCATAGGAAACCACTTTGTGATATGACCTTACTACAGAGGACATGCAGTATTCTCTGATATTTGTGAGTACCAGATCCAGTATGTTTGTATCTTAAATGGGCTTATGTACTATCTGACCTAGGGGGCTGTTGTTCACAAAGTCCATGAATCTGTGGACCTGCAAATGTGGGATCATGGTGGGTTCCCAGTTTATAGTGGGATAATTAACTCATTAACACCTATATTGTGTGGAATGTCACACCTCTAGCAGCCTATACACATCTTGCATTCAAGAGCATTTTCTGAAGCCTAAACTTAAAAAGCATAAAATAAACAAATGTAAATATTCTGTGAACAAGAAAAGCTATTAAAAATGTACAAATAGTCATTATTGGTAAGATGTATTGTTTGCAGTAAGAACAGTCAGTGCATTCATAGTTTTTCTATAAATACTATAATATATTACAATGCACACAAACCTCAAATTATACCTTTTGTTAAACTTTCATAAATTGTCATATCCTGGAAACTGTCCTACCTAGACATATATTATTAGAACATTTTTGTTAACAAGACATACCCCTGGATTCAGGAATCCTCCATGTAAGACTTAATAAGTCTTGCTCAGAGGCTGCAGTTGAATGGTATGATGTCAGTGTGCCATGAGTATTCATGAGGGCACGCTGACTCAACCATAACTCTTACACGGACCGAGTATGAAAGTAGGGGGTGTGTCCGACTGCCGAGCAGTCTAAATGTCCATGCCCCTGCAAGTGTAGTAAAAGCAAAATGTCAACACACAAGAGCGAGTTCGCTCAAATGTACTTGCACCCAACGCCACACTCCCTGACACTGTAAATCCCCATCACAGTTATAAAAAGTAAAATATATATATTTTTTTAAATCCACGTTATAGCTGCCCATATTTGCGTGTGTGTGCACGGTTATACCCATTGCTTAGCCATAGTTAGCAATTCCAACATGGAAGAGCATAAGAAAGAATGTTTATGCAAATCACACCAAATTGCAATAGCGTAATGATAGAGCGTATGCACAAACAGGAGGCATTCACGGTTCGAGTCTCACTACTCCCCTTCTTATTTATGTTTTAAATCAGTATTTGAAATAATACCAGACATATATGATTAAAATGTTATTAAAAGCAGTGAAATGGCCAATGAATCAGTGAACAAAACATATATTTTTAAAGGACCCAGATATATAATAGCCTGCTGTTAAGCAATGCTTTACCCAGCTAAACACAGGTGCCCATAGTTTAATAGTGATTTACCCAGCTAAACAGAGGTGTCCATAGTTGAATAGCACTTTACCCAGCGCAATAGAGTTGCCCAAAGTTTAAAAGCACTTTACCCAGCACAATGTGTTTGCGAGGACGTGCGTGCCACGCCAACCAGGGCACCGTAGGGCACCAGGGAGCAACATAGAGATAAGTTGCTTAAACGCAGCCACACCCCCTAGCCTGTCTAGACAGTATTAAAATAAAAGAATGACAAGGTTCAAACCCAGGACCCTGCGCATCATAAAAAAAGTAAAGAACCACTAAGCCATGACAACACAGGGGAAGCAGCCACTATTAACATTCATAAACCTACGAATGGTAGTTTAACCATAACTAAGCAGGTCTGCAGTCAGCCGAGAATTTTACAAAATGGCCAATCACAAAAAAGTGCGGGAAATGAGGCATATTTAAGCCCCATAAGCGGGAATACTTGCCATAACTGATTGTATCTCACATTTGCAGTCAGAATGGCAGGTGCAGGAGAGGGTTCACGCTTCCGAACGCAATGTTGGGGCATCGAGGAGTCCAAATACATGGTTTGGCTCCTTGTCCACCATCACAAGTCAATACTCCTGCAGGGCCAGTTCAATAGGACGGAGTACAAGGCAGAGGCTTGGAACCGGTTAGCTTGTGACCTCACCAGTGCCACAGGCGTTCCTTGGACTGGTGAGCAGGTCCGTCACCACCATGCAGACCTGAAGAGATGAAAGCAGGACCACCTGAACCAGTGGATACAGGAGGCCCGTGGGATGCAGAATGCCCCACAACTGAGTATGTAGCCATGGAATGCAGTATGTAAGAATTGATAATGGAGTATGTATAACGGATAGGTATGTCTCAATATCCCTTCATTTACTTTACAGCTGCAGGTGACCGAGCTACGAATCAGCAAGCCTATGTTGATAGGCTGCTAAGGCTGCGTCACCAGGCAGGTTAGTGATTATTCTGCATGTATTGTTATATAAAATATGGGTGAGAGCATGAAAGAAAGTGTTGTAGTCCAATAAAATAGCCATAGAATTCCTGAATAAGTCCTCTGCATGTACTGTCAGATAAAAACGTCAGAGAGGCAGAAAAAGAGTGTAGTAACCCATTAAGAAAGGTAACATATGTCTGGAATAATATCTCTGCAGGCACTGTCATATAAGTGAGTGAGCCTGAAAAAAGATTATTATAACCTATTAATAAAGGTATAATATGTCTTGAACATGTCTGTCATAAACACCGTTAAAACAAATAAAGGAGTGAGCCTGTGGAAAAGTGTGCAATGTCACTAATAAAGGTCTAAAACCCAGAGTGTGTCTGTGTCACAGAGTCTGAAATGTTGTTGTACCCTTGCATTATACAAACAGTACTGTTTGAAAATGTGCTGGCAACCCAGAGTTATGCAGTCCCAAATAAAGTGGGTGATGGAAGTGCTAGTAGCTGTGAAACATATATACAGTCCACAATAGTCAGTTACTGGCTGGCATGAATAAGTAAACCTGGCACACGTGTAGCATGTAATTATTCACCAGAAATGTGACTGTGTGTCAAGAAATGCAGGGTTCTGTACAAATTGAAGTAAAAATGTCATGTGAAAACATCCCAGATATGTAGATAAAGAAATATAAATGCAAACAAGAAATATGTAGCAGTAACATCTGCATCCTGGACAGTTAGTATGTCAGATATAGGTCAGGCATATATTGAACTAGCCAAACCCATGACACAACCTAATGTATGGTGGCAAGTGTAATAATACAGGTAGGGGATATACACTTGCAGTCACTAGGAATGTAGTGTATACTAAAAGGTCATTATAAGATGTTAACCTAGGTTTTTTCTATACCCTACTGTATGTGCATAAACCATGCAATTCCACACCTCAGTGGGTATGTGTAATCTTAAATATTTGTTGGGACATATGTCCTATTGTTTTATAAATATTTGCATTGATGTTGATGCATGTGCCCTGTTCAAACACCACGTTCATGGTGGCCTGTTGCTACCAAACATCTCTGCATGCTGTTAGAATATCCACTGTCGTTCAATATATGCATGTGTTATGCTTGCTGTTCAACTGTTGGAACCTTGGTGTGTTAGGTTAATGGGAATATTACTGCATGCTGTTACAACTAATCTGGAATACTGTTGTTTATGTTGTAATTAAACACACCTAATCACAGAACGTAGGGGAAGGCCAGTCCCAGTTGACCCACCTGTCCCTCCTCAGTTGGCGTGTGCACCTGGCACAAGCTGCTCTGGTGCCCAGCCTGGGCTCCCCTCCTCCATTGGTCCTGTGCCACCTTTGGGTGGAAGTGCTGCAGGGGATGGGGCTCGTCCCCCCCGTGCAAGCGTAGGTGGAGAAGGGCCACCTGTCACCCTTCGAATGGTCCGGGCTGTGGTGCATAGGGAGATCCAGCATTCAGTCACTGATCCCCTATGTCAGCTTGAGGTGAGAGTGGCACGTCTCTTGGGTGAGCCTTCCCGTCCTACTCAGCCCCCAGCACAGCCACCCTCAGTGCTGTGAAGGTGCAGTGGTGACTGCCCATGGGTGGGGATCTCAGTTCCACTGTTACCATCTGTGGGCTCATGGGCTTGCGATTTCCAAACAACCTTCCCCGTCAATTGTGTTCACCCACCCCATGTGTCAAATTCCTGTATGCATCTTGTTTGTCTTGTCTGTTTACCTCCCCAACCTACCTCCCCAAATATACCTACTTCCTCTACCTCACATTCCACTCTCACCTAAAAAATAATTTACAAAATGGCAATCTGTTCCCACAAAAAATTACTCCCCATACATAGCTGCCCATTTTGCACACGTCTGCTGGACATGTAAACTTATAATTATAATTGGCAGTACAACAGACTTTGTTGTCCTCACCCCTCTCTCAGGGGTGGAAGGATGCAAATTTCACACCAAATTACGAACATATCCACAGCTGTTCCTGGTAAAGAAATGGGCAGCTATGGGCCTTCCCTACACACTTCCTGCACATCCCAGCTGGTTTCCCTACTGTCTTTCCCTCTTTGTTCCCCTTTTTTCACCACTTTCCTATCTCCCCATTTTCTTTTCTTTCAAAGAAATTAGCGTGAGGGTTAGCGGGAGTAAGCACTTTTAAGCAGTAGTTAGCGGGAGTGCACGAGTGTGAGCTTGTGTGTGCTTAGCTAAGCATCGCTAAGCGTAGCGCAAACCCACGCAAACCCGCTTACAACTGCTTAAAAGTGCCTTAGTCACTCTGTATGGCAGGGCCCTTGTATTGCAGCAAAATAAAATACACCTGTCAGTCTCAAACCCGCGACCTTGGGCTCACCAGTCTGCATGAAGTACCACTACACCACAGCAGATATACAATAACTGGGTGCTGAAAGAAATATATCATGCATTACAATTAGTGAATGTAAAGGGAGAATAGGAATGGCATAACACAAATCATGTTCTGTGGCTCTTAACCAACAAGTGTTGTGGAATTGCATGACATTACTGTGAAATGAAAACCAGCCATGCAAGTAGGGAATAATGTTACAGTAGCACCTTACAAACCCCACACAGTATCAGAGCAGGATAAACACTAGCATATTTGAATAGGTCAGATGCCAGACCTCACAACTGTGAATGATTTACAGGGATGTCCCTGATTTGCAAACAAATGTTAGCTGTGCCCCTCGGACTGCCTGTGAAATGTAGTAACAATAGGCAGAAAGGTGGGGAATCCCACTTAATGATAAATGTCAATAAGTGAGAGTAGACACTGCTTGCACGTCAGAAAAAGTGTAGTAATACATATGCTCGGAATCCCCAAAGTCGCAACTGCAAAATATCTGAAATATATCACAGGTGTATCCCACTGATATGTACCTTTCCCTGAGGCTGTCCAAATATACACCTGAGAATATCCAAGGCCTGGAAGAGTCAGAAACACACAGGCATATCAACCTGTCTGCTGTTACATACTCTGTGAATAGCTGTAGAATGAATTCCACAAGCATGCCCTTATGTAGGAGTACAACACAGAAATATCAAAGGATGTAGCCATATACTGCTAGCACCCACCTGTGACAATGCCATTGTTCAGGTGCTGAAAAGACTGGTGTGGTGTACAGTCAATGAATACTAGGCTAACCTCTGTTAACCATCTGGATATGTCCACAGGTGGGAGCTACTCAGACAGATTACTAGCCTTCATAGACTTACAGGTACACAGCAACTCTGCATGTTCAGCAAGGTAAACATCACACGATAATAAATAATGCACTCTGCAATTCTGCACCCCTACCCAAAGGTACTATATACCCGTGTAGTCAAGCACAACCAAGGGTGTAAGTAGGCATACACAGTAGTGAAATATGTCCAGTTGTCCTGAGCAGACTGTGTTAATGTCAACACAAACAAACCACAAACTGTTCAGAAGTGAATAGCGTACTAATGATAGTATAGCAGTTCACAAACAGTGCATGTGCCTGATATTCATAATTGGCAGTACAACATACTTAGTTGTTCTCACCCCTCTCTCACGGGTGGAAGGTTTGAAATATCCCTCCTAATGTATTGCATATATACAGCTGTTGCTGGTAAAGAAATGGGCAGCTATCGACCTTCTCCACACCCATCCTGTACATCCCGAGCTGGTTTCCCTACTGTCTTCCCCTCTTTGTGCACCCTTTATCACCACAATTCTATCTCCCCATTTACTTTTCTGTCAAAGAAATGAGCATAGGAGTTAGCTGGAGTGAGCACTTGTAAACAGTAGTAAGCGGGTTTGCACCAGTGTGCGCATGTGTGCGCTTAGCTTAGCATTACTAAGATATGATAAGCTATGCCAAGCTAAGCTTAGTATTGCTAAAATAAAATAAGCTAAGCTAAGCTTAGCTTAGAATCACGCAAACCTGCTTACAACTGCTTAAAAATGCCTTAGTCACTCTGTATGACAGGGCCCTTGTACTGCTCAGCAACAAAATAAAATACCCTTATCAGTCTCAAACCCCACACCTTGGACTCCCCAGTCTGCATGACGTACCAATAAGCCACAGCAAATATACAATAACTTGGTGCTGAAAGAAATATAACACACATTACAATGAGTGAATGTAAAGGGAAAATAGGAAAGCCATAGGAATACATTGCAATACCTACTGTTGTATGCCAGTTAATTCTCTAATTCGAAAAGAAAGTACATACTCCCATGTATCCAGTGTTAGCATTAGGAGGTGTGAGTAAACCTACACACTGAGAAGAGTGTACTGGAAGAAGCAACAGTCAGGTTTCAGTGCAACATGCATTTCACTGGCTACAACCCAGTTTTAGATATGAGACATATACCAACCTTCTGACTGAGACAACAGTGTCCACAGCAAACAACTATGGTCCCCACCTTGCAAAACTGAAAGAGCTATGCCTACCTAACCTATCATTTTATAGCAGTGTCTTGAAATCACAGTGAGAACTGCAATTACCACACAGCAGGCTGTATGCAATTACTAAATGGTGGGCACCAATTGGTGCAGAGGCCATCACACGCACATGTGCAGATACCTAGAAAAGCAGCCTGTATCTGCTGTCCACACATGCAATAATATCATTGCAACAACTGGGAGAGAGAGAGAGAACACGAGTGAGAGAGACAGACAGACAGAGACAGACAGACACAAACAGGCAGTAGGAGACAGATGCTGAAAATAAACAGCAACACACAGAGGAAACAAAAACCAAAAAAAAAAGACAACACCTACAACAGACGGAGGTGAGGAATACAATTTGCTGACATCCGAAATATGTGTCTGAAGGGTACTCTACATACTGTGAATCATCCATATGTGGCAGCAGTCCGTATCTATATGTACATGCACATTTGCATACGGCAAGGGACATACTGCAACTGTTAGTGAAGGCTGGACATATGTATGTTGTCGAAGGCTGCTATGTGCACATATGTATGTAGGTTGCAGTGTGTGGCATTGCAGAAAGCAAGCAGTGCTGGTATATGTCATGTGGTGTTAAATGCTGTGGGACCGAGCTGCAGGCAGTGAGGCCTGCAACAGTTATACGGCCTGAGGACAGCAGAATGCATTCTGCACAACATTGTGCAATAGTATTACATAACTGCATGTCTCACAACTGTTGCATAATTGACATCCCAACCATGAAAGGTGGCCGTATATGTGCCTATATGTGCAGCTATATGTACAGCAATGGATGTTTACATGTATTTGTATATATACATGTATATATATATATATATATATATATATATATATATATATATATAGATGTGTGTGTGTGTATAGATATATATATATGGCTATATTTAGATATGGATAAATATAGATATATATCGATATATATGGATATATATAGATATATATATATATATATATATATATATATCTATTTGGATATATATATATATATATCTATTTGGATATATATATGGATATATGTAGATATATATATAGATATATATAGATATGTATGGATATGTATAGATATGGATAGATATGGATAGATATGTGTATATATATATATATATATATATATATATATATATATATATATATATATATATATATATAGAGAGAGAGAGGGAGACACGGGGTCATATGTACTGCAACAGGTGCTTGTTGTCCAAGGCATGGACTGAGCACCAGTGTTGATGCTGCAGTGCCATACCCCTTTCCAAAACACCTTATGCAGTAACTGCCACATAGGTCGTAACCTGCCTAATACTGATGGTGTCAGAAGGGTACATGGGACACAGGTGGACAGTAGGCTCCCCTTTGATAATCACAGTGCCACAGTAGTCATGTAATCTGTCTACGTGGTACATGTCATCACAAAAGGTGTGTCATCTAGGGGAAATATAGGTCGGTGTTCCCCTCTACTCATTACAATGCCCCATGTGGTATGTACCTCAAATGACAACTACAGCAAGTAGAAAGGCCACAGACACACCTAACAAAGAGTAATACTGCCCTCAAACACATGCCCTATGCAGACTGACTCACAAAACCACAGCTAGAGTGCATTGCATACCGCCCACCCAGAGGTTACCACTGCCGGGCATACAGAGGTATGTCACACCCATAGCAGTCGGCCAACCACCATGACAACACCTCACAATCCCTCCAGGCTACATGACCTAGG
Organism: Protopterus annectens; assembly: GCF_019279795.1. Lineage (NCBI taxonomy): Eukaryota > Metazoa > Chordata > Ceratodontiformes > Protopteridae > Protopterus > Protopterus annectens. The sequence goes on along the minus strand of NC_056729.1, from coordinate 1,266,094,967 downwards.
GCCCTAATCCTTGTCACCTCACTAAACACCACATGCTGGAGGTACAGGTTCCTATCCGCAAATATGCCATACTCTGGACTAAACCACCAAGCATGAACAAACAAGGCTCCTCATTAGCAGATGTCATACATACCCCTGATGATTGTTTTGGAGATAGGTAATATGCCCTGGGAGTCACCTCTGTGTATCTGGTTGACAGGAGCAAGTGAAATCACGTTATATGTGTGTCAAAGGCCAGGGTAGCATATGGCTAGACTACTCTAGGCCCTAGGGCCAATAGCGTATTACCTACCTATGACACAATGCACACACACACGTACTCAGTGCAATACCTGCTATGTGAGGTGGAATGAGTGTGACAGTGACTGTGTGCAAGGTTTGTAAAGGTGTGATAGCTTAGTGTGAGGTTGTGTCTGTCATGGTAGTTTGTGTCCTAGGTGTGTGGCCAGAGAAAGATGTGTCAGTTATTGGGATGCAGACATAGTAGGATGGCATATGTTGTGACATAGTTCCTTGTGTATGACCGTGGTGTCTCATTGTAGGCTAAAGCAATACATGTATGCTCAGTAAGTGGTACTGCTGGTGACTCCAGCTCACATATGAACTGTTGTACTACCTGAAGCTGTAGGCCTAAACAGCACAGTGTGGTGTATGTTCACAGTCCCAGGTAACACTGTCTTGTGTGTTTCCTGTAGTCTGCACAGATTACATACCACAGGCATAGGTATCTGTAAGTAGGGGCACACAGTACAATAAGGTACACAGGTAATGCTATTCTGTGTTGGCATACATCTGTGTGTTGTATGTATGTCTGATGTGTGTGTAATGATGCCTGTACCATGCTCACAATCACATGTGTGTTACAGGGTATGTGTGTACCTAGCAACATGTATACTCTGTTACAGCAGTATGCCAGCTATATTAACAATCGTATACATATATTAGATAGGGGTATGGCATTAAAGACTAGGGTGGTTTACTGGTAATACTGTAAATGTACATGACATTCATTGCATTGGATGACATATTTCTTCATGCATTAGCTTGATATATACCCCCAGGGCGAGGTTGTGCATTGTATCCCAAACAGTGTGTCGACTACTGGTGTATACTGGTTTGTTGTATGGAGTGTGGCAGGCACTGTCAGCCAGTTGTGGGTTGAGCACTGATATGTGGTATTAAATGTGTGTATCCTCTGATAGACAGATAGATGCTATATATGGCGGTTAAGTGATATCTGTACTTCATAATGTTAAGTGTGCCACATGACATGCTCACACATATCTTTTAATTGTCTTCCAGGGTTATGGCTCATCAACATAATCCATCGTATTCAGCTGCAGAGGAGCAGGAAATTCTGAACAGCCTGGTGCAGCACTATAACCTGCTTTTTTCCAGGGCCAGCCAGCACCAGCATGACCGTACTGCACTGTGGCAAGACCTTGTTCGCCGGGTAAATGACATTGGCATGCATAACCGGACATATGAGCAGGTACACCATCACTGCAGTGATTTAATTAGACATGTCTGGCGGTGTGCGTCTGATATCCATAGGCAACAGCTTGCCACAGGTGGTGGGGCGACCATACATCCCCCCCTCACCAGAGTGGAGGAGCTGCTCCTAATCGTGGTGGCTCCTGGCATACAGTAGCAACAGCATCAGACATGTGTCATCATGGAGGCCGGAGCCACCCAGCAGGATGACATGGAGCATGCAGGTAATACATCCTAGCTGTAACTACCATTACCTGTATTGTTAGAATATGCATGTGTGAGATGTGTAATGTGTGTTTAGCAGTTGTGCTACCTAACGTGTGCAATATTGATATTTGGAATAGTATCCATACACCTGTGACTGTTGACTTTTGTTCCACTGTTGTTTATCACACTTACAGTAGCAATGCACAGTTGTGGCCACTGACAAACTGTGTCATATTCTTGTAGGTCCCTCTGGTGTGACAGCAGGGCAGACGATACATTCTGGTGAGTGTGTTAACACGTTAATATTAGTAATGAAATGTGCATGTCATAGGTGAGGTGTAGGCCATGTACACATATCACACCTATGCATAATGCATGCTGTGCATGTTTGCTGTGAGACATCAATCATCTCAGTAAAGTCAGTAGCTGCCTCAATCACATGCAATGCACAGTGCAGCAGACACAATTGTGGCAACACTGTACTGCACATTGGATATGCATAGTTGCTACAGCTGTACACAACAGAACACATTTATCATATGCAGTACATGACAACATGCTACATTTGGCATTACTACACACCCGCTGTAAGGTCAAACTTCAGTATCCTACATGTCATGCACACACACATGATGTACCTCAGGGGTAGAGGCCTATCATGGGGCTGTGCAACACTCTGCAACACATAACACAGTCATGTTAGGCAATGCTGCCTATTGGGCACCTCACACACCTATGTACAAGGTGGCTGTGTAATTGAGAATGTAGACATGGCACTGTATTTCAGGTACAGCATGCTAGGCGGTGGTCTTGCACACATTTGTAGCTGTGAGTGACCACAAGATGCATGTTGATGATGGCACAGGGTACTACACCCCATCCAGTTACAGTGACCACAGTACTACTCGTAGCAGTCATTGCTTTGCACCTCAATGTTGTGTGTGTGCAAACATATGCACCTATACACAATATGCACAGCAGTCACCATCCAAAGTGTCACATATATGTGCTGGAATGCTAGTGGGTGTATAGGTCACTTGACACACATTGGGTATGTATGGTGTTCAGTGTTGCAGTCGTGTAGAATGCCATGCCATGTCTGGCACTGACATATCTGCAATATGTCCCACACTCACCATAACCACTGTACACTGGCCATGTCGAGCATTGGGATTCTTTCACGTCAACATGCACCACACATCCAGTGTGTGTACATAGCATGCATGTGCTGCACCCGTGCCCACTATTATCTGCTATGGACACAGACACTGTACTCAGACATGGATATCTATGTGTCACACAGATGACACATGCAGCCATGGCATGAATACTTGTGAGTGATGGTGCACAGGGCATTGCAGAGCTGATAATACCTGCACAGCAATGTTGTGTCCATGTACACATTGTGTTCCAGGGTGTAGCCAATCACTGAACAACTACACAGTTGCATCAAAGCCATGTATACTGCCATTTAATAGGGGCGTCTACACTTGTACTGCATGGTCTTGTGCAACACATATTCTGCATGCTGACACGTGTGTGGTGACTGTTTACCTTGTGATACTGACACACACCTTCACCCACTATAAAGTTTGTGTTGGATCACTGGTATGTCTGTGTAGGTGCTGTAGTGAGGAGTGTATTAGTGTTCATGTGTGCATGTGTGCATGTGTGCATATGCAGACCGTAAAGTGTGTTTCCTGTATTCCTCTCACAGGTGCTGAGTTAGGGGTTGGTGAAAGCAGCAGACAACCTGAAGCCACTGCCACAAATAGTGGTGATGATGAGACATGTACTTTGGCACAGGAAGGTTTGACAAGGTCTGTCATTGGTCTGCCAATCGACAGTACACTGCGTTCAACCCCATCTATGCACACACTCATACTGTCAATACATCCCTCACCACCAATGGCCATAGGCGAGGGACAGCATACAATTGGCATTGACCAGGAGAATGTGGTACCCATGGCACTTGCATCCCCTCACAGCAGCCATAGCCATATTCCTGGAACGGTACCACATAGGCAGAGGTCCAGGGGTTCTCGGGGGAGCACCGCTGGTCGTATTGTCCCTGGCAGGCGTGCCCTCAAAGGTCTTACAACTTCCAGTATTTTCCGAGCTGTGATGCAGGCTCAGGAACGTATGGCACGGTACACCAGGCAGGGACTTAGGGCGCAGAGGGAACATTACACCACTATCAATGACAGCATCCGTGACCTTGCCCCCGGACTTACACTGAGGTCATTGATAGACGTTGGGTGGAGACATTAGATGGCCTCCACAACATGTCTTTCACGAGACAGGACTGTGCAGGTCGGTTGCAATGTTGAGGCGGACGCATGCCAACAACAGCAGCAGCTGGCAGTGGTCGTGGATGGCCCACAGTTCACAGCCACTCCTGTAGTTGCAGTACCAGCCCCAGCAATGCTGGGGCTGGCCTGTCCATTGATCATCCCAGTAGACCATGTGCACGTGGCTCTGGCCAGTCCCAGCAGGGATATGGGTCCAGTCATCATACCTCTGCCTCTGATGACAGTACCCAGTCAGGGTTGGTACCTGATACTGTCTGTACACCCCTGCCAGGCACAGGTACTTTGTCCATGGCCTGAGACAGTGATCTGTACGGACTAGCAGGAACAGTCTGTGGTTGTCCCACAAACTACCGTATATGGCAGCCACATGGTGGAGCTGTGTGCATGCAGACACGCACACATTAACCAAACAACTAGGGCTCACACATACACACACACATTACATCAACATTGGCCCATGCTGTACTATTGTCCCTCACACACACACACACACACACACACACACACACACACACACACACACACACACACACACACACACACACACACAGACATGTCGATTGAATGGGTCAATGTCAGGCTCTAGCAAACAACAAAACGTCCTGTGCATATGATGATACCTGTGTCGCCTCCTGTCATCTGCAACATTGATGGAGGAACAGGCTAACATGGTGCTGATGCACAGGGTGACACTATAGCACTGTAGCAATAATAGCAAGTTGTCAACAAGGAAGTGCAACGACATCCTTGTAGGTATATCTGAGCCGACATTATGCATCAAAGCTCTGATTGTCAATGTAGCATTGTTTACACCACTGTTAGGTCTGAGTATGTATTGTCCAGCAATGTGCCCCTTGGCTGAAGTGTAATGTGTTGCCAGCATGTGTTAGTGAGTGGACAGTACATGTGTGATGTGTGCAGTACAGTTTAGCAAGTGTACATCTGTGAACATGGTGGGTGCGCACTGTCTGCATGTACGTGCATAGTGGGACGTGTAGCATACCCTGTCGTACACATTGTTAACATCTCATAGTATCTTTCAATGGCCAGTATGCATTCTACTACAGTTATGTACTAACATGGGTAGACGTGTGTATGACATGGGTTGACACTATGCTGTGGGTGTTACCGTTAATATCTGTCAATGATTTGCGGTCTGGTAGTATACACAACCTCAACAGCATGACTATAAGCAATCATTGGATGATGTCCTGACAAATGACACACAGTCGTAGGGAACTCAGTAACAATTGGATCCTTTCGGTGCTACACTATAACACTAACCAGTGGTAATGACTGCCACCCATTCCTATGACCACACCTGTTTGGCATATAGCCCCCTTAGGTACATGCAGACACACTAGGGATGTGTCCATCCAAATCTGGAAATGCATGCATTGGCCTACAATGCATTCCCTAGATGGGAAGCATATCCTACACAAGGGTATCATACAGACAGCTACCTGTTGTCTGATACATGCTGTATAGCAGTAAGCCGACTATGGCATAGTCATCCTGATGTACTATACATACTAACCCGTCAGTACCACACAGGTGGTAGCCCTCAACATGTATGTTGGGTACCAATGTAGTGTACATACAGCTTCATGTTATATCATGTGTCCCTTGGTATCCACATATCCATAGGTATTATGGAGTCCCAAGATGTATCACATAAGACATTAGAAGCCTGAATGCATATCCACAAGGCAGTTGTACACCTATAAAGACTGTCCATTATTGGCAGTCTCTGTTGTGTATGAACATGTCTGACATATACCCCAGGCATATACCCTCACTCACACTACTCTTAAGTGACTATCATGGGTGTGTGTGCCACAGATGACCTTGGCCACAGAAGACGACAGTGGACAGCCTTGTCACATACATACATATGTGACCTACGATCTGAGAAGCAGCGGCACAACCTGTTAATGGAAACAAATGTATTCATGTAGTATGCAGGCTTCACACCTATGTACTGATTGAGGGGACATGTACACATATATATTTGCCATGCAGATACCTGATATGTGCAATGCACTTACTGTTGTAATCATAAAATGTCATACCATAGTAAAAGCAAAACCCACACCGCATTGACCAACTGTGACACACACACAGTCAGCATTTGCAGGATTCAAACCCCTACCTAACTATGTTATGATATTAGAGAGCGATGCATTAACACGGTGCACTACTTGCTTTATTGGGTGCTTTCCCTTCTCCAGCTGTATTTGTAGGATGGTGACATCATCAGTCTTTTCCAAAGAGGAATGTACCTCTTTTAGTGAGTTTTCCCAGTCTCCAAAAAGGGAACACCTCTCAAAGGAAACTGCACACACACACACACACACACACACACACTGTTAACAGGATTCAAACCCCTACCTAACTATGTTATGACACTAGAGAGAGACGCATTAACAAGGCAAGCTATTTGCTTTACTGGCTGGTTTTCCTTCTCCTGCTGTATTTATAGGATGGTGACATCATCAGACTGGACATGGTGATGTGTGCACACTTTGTTTTATGCCATTCCAGGAATGGTCCTTGTGGGTCAGCAGGTGACAACAGCTTGAACAAGAATTCATAATCCTTACCTTGTGTGATCTATCTGTGGACACATTGACATTCTGTCATATGTCAACACATATTTATGCACAGCTTGTTGGTTTTGTGGATACTACATGTGTCTGGGATGTTGATAAAGGGCTATTCAAAGTCAATGTGACACATGTGTAGATGTGTTCATTGATGTATGTCCTGGGTGGCTGCCTTGCAAACAGTCTAGCATGTTTAGGAACCTTGATCCGCACATGAACATACCACAGTTGGTAGGGTTGTGTGTATGTCAGCTTCCAATAGCTCTGTTTATGACTGCAACCATGATGGACTCCATGACCTTGCAGATCAGACTTCATAGGCGTACTGGACTTGACTTCCCATGGTGTGTTGTGCACCAACACTTGTGGGGAGTGCCATAAGTAGCTGTGACACATTCAACAGTTCTACATCCTGTAAAGGGGGTGAGGCTCAGCTGACTGTTCAGGTGCAGGATCTGTTTGTTCTGTAGTTTGTACATGACACATATTGGGAATCAATGTATTCCACTTGCTGCCATACTTTTGGCAGTGGGGGTAGCTGCTCATTCATTCTACATGTGATATCTCTTGGTATGATGATATGGACTATTGTCAGTGGGAGGTGGGTATGTACATATGGGCCTGTCTGTCAGGATGTCGGCATTGTCAGTCAGGTTCAGTTGGCCCTGACTCAGGACATATATGGGTGTACATTGTTATTTATGACATAGTTGAAGGAGATGTTATGATTCACTCTGGACTCCTTCTCAGCTACTCTTTACAAAACACCAACGAACATGAGCTCTAATCCCTGTTATACTCTTTTACATGCTTAAAACCCTATTTATCCTTTGTGATCAGGCTACAGAGAATGTCATCATAATATCCTGGCATGTCCAGGGGACGGTTTTGTGTGTACTCTCCAGTCCAGCTGGTGGATATTGTGATATTGACACAATGTCACATCTGCCTCATGTACACAGACAACCCTCTCTTCCTCCTGACAAACTCAGATATATGTGTGAGATGCACCTATATAGACATACAGGGTGCTGAACTCTCTTGACCCATGACTGGCACAGTCTATCAGGTGGTGAAGGTAACCACACACACCACATATCAGTCTCACATATCCTCTAGTGACAGCACTCAAACCATATTATCACACATAGACATACTCAGATGCTGTAAATGTACTCTGCCTAAGCAGCAGAGACCTCCAAAGCAGACACACACACACAAGTGCTACCCCACTACATTACCCACATATCACATAGTTCACAATGTCAGTGTGCCACACAGTCACTGCCCTTCGGGCTAAACAACACACCTAATACACTTGTAATAGGTGACACTTATTGTCAGACACACTGATGTACCACTCACCAGCCCTAACATGGGAATAATCACTTTGGGGTGTCTGTCGGGTGTCAGGATCTACCGCATAACACAGGCAGTCAGGTCACTCCAAAGCAAGTACAGGACTGGCACCATCATTGTCCATGCAGGTGCGTAAAACCTCAGATGTTACTCCCTGGACCACATGACATGATACATGGAGGAACACTCTGATCATGTAGCCCAGGCCAGTATGACCCTGACCTTGTCGAGCATCTTACACCCACCAATTATGATATCACAGTATACAGACACACATATCATGTTTAACAGTTGCCTAACAAATTTTTTCATTCATAGGGGATACAGTGTCTGTCGGCCTATGGTGACATGCTCAACATGCCACATAGCTTTGCTATGGACAGCTTGCACCTGTCACCATTGGACTTTCGTATGCTGGCTAAGGCTCTTGCTACCACCATAGTGCCTTTTTTTAAGCAGGGCTCAAAAGACAAACCCACCTCCATAGACATTACAGGTTAAATGAAACTAAAGGTAATGCTGCTCAACACCAGATGTGTTACCCTCAAATTGCGCCCACTCAGGACTCTCCTCAGTATGGAGGATAGCGATATCTGTGCACTAGCAGATGCCTGGTTCAGGCTCGCTTATGCACACCAGCACTAGCAGGTTATGTTTCATACCATGCTTTCTGACAACAAGACTTGGAACAGACAGCACAACTAGGGGAATTATCCATATACATCACAGATACACACACCTCTGGGTTAGTAGCACTGCACAAAGCATCACAGACCATACATATACAACTACCATTGTGCAAAACTGCATTTCAGTTTGCTGCCTGCTACAGACCACCCTCCCAAACTCAGGAACCACATTCTGCTTTCATGGGAACTATGGAGAATATGAAGGTCTCCACAAACACCATTATATTGTGTGACTTCATATACACAGATATTGACTGGCAATACTACTCAAGCCCCAACACCCTCACCCAACCGTCACTACAATTTGTAGACTCATATGCTATGGCACAACCAGTCAGCACAGCCACAAGGGGGAATACATATTGGACCTGATCATCACCAACATGGGGACTCTATGTTCCACACCAGCGATATACCCCTCATTGGTAAGGTCAGAACATACATGTATCTTACTGGACATACATATACCCTCCACACACCCATCTTGGGTAATCTTGGTGAACTTCTCATGAGCCAATGTCTCACTTCACCAAAGCAAGGTGGTATCCTTCAGAGACCCTGTGACAGTGGCAAATACTGCTGAATCCTTTACATACACATTTTATGGACACCTAGTGGACTGCATGGATTGTGCTATCTCAAATAACAACAGGACTCACTACTTCAATGGCAAGGGACCTGTCTGGTAGACCCCAGCCATTAATAAGCTGTACAACGTCAGGAGGAAGCTACTACATGATAGAGCACAATCCCAGACTGGGAAGGCATCTGGGATCTGTACTAGCAGACAGCTATGATCACTCATGAACTTTTCTAAGGGCCGCTTCTACCGGACAATTGCACCAGACACATTGGACTATCACATGGCCCTCTTCAGTTATTTCAGGAACCTGGGTGGACACTCGCTGATATGCTGTGAATTACTGCATACTGACTAAACTTACCCTGAACCCACTGGCATTGCCAACATCCTGGCAAACAGGTTCAGTGCAGATGTCTCCCCCATCCCCCCTAAGGAGCAACTATCCATCCCAACAGAGTATAATCTCCCTGACATCACACAGTAAGAGGTGAGTGCTGCCCTCCCCAAAGCATACATCACAGTATCAATGTGACCAGACGGTGTCCCAGCCTGCATCTTACACGAGCTTCATGACAGACGTAACCCTCACATTATATCACTGTTCAATACCGGAGTTACTACAGGATATGTACCCAAGGAGTGGCATACAGCAACAGTGGTCCCACTCCACAGAGTTGGTGCCACAATGGACCACAGACAATATTGCCCTATAAGCCTAACTAGCCTATTCTGCAAAGCTATGGAGCGTATTGTCATAGGACTCATGCACATAGACATCGGGAACCTACAGACACTGTGTTCTACACATTTCAGCATTGTTGTGGGCAGATCTTACCTCTTGCACCTGTTTGTATTCTTTAAACAGCTAACAGGTCCATCGACATAGGGACGGTTGTCCACACAGCCTACCTGTAGCTTGCTAAACCCTTCAACACAATAACCCACTGGGCCATTATACATAGACTCACCAGCGTTGATATGGACACATATCTCACACAGTGGATTGATACCTGGATCAGAGATAGCACCCACATGGTCAGAATTGCAGGTGCCATGTCTGACTATACACCAGTTACATGTGGCATCCCACATGGCTCGGTCCTGGGACCTCTCTTGTTCTGTATATATTTATCTGACGTACAGGCTTCCACAGGGGGAATATGGCTGAACATGTTTGCACTTGACTGCAAACTGGGTGCCATGATCAACTATCCAGCTGCCACATGCATACTCAAACAGGGTCTCACAGAGATGGATGACTGGTGCCTGTGCCATGGCCTACAGCTAAATGCCATTAGTTGCATAGTCATCCCCTTTGGGAACAACAACATGCCCACACATTTCCACATAGGTAGTACTCCATTACATATGATAGGAGTTGTTAGGGGTTTGGGGGCATGACTTGTTCGTACTGTCACCTTTGACATTCACGTTGCCAAAGTGGTTGGACACACCTTCTATGTGGGCCACCTTATCCCATATGGTTTCACATCTAGATCGAGTGAGGTCATTGTGCCCCTATACTCATCACATCCATGCTTGGTTACAATGCCACATTTGGGGTGTACCTTACCCAACATCTGCAGCAACTCTACTGGCCACAGAAGTTCCTCACCAAGCAGATCTAAAGACTCACACAGATGCCCTGCACAGTTCGGATGCAGTAACTCCAGCTCTACTCAGTCACTTACCACCTACTCGGATATTATGTGTGCCTGTTGTTTACAGATATACCCAACCCAGAATTACTGGACATGCTCCACCTCAAGATATCCGACTCCCTTGGAGCTACACACCCCAGGGATAGTGGAGAAAGGACAAAGGAGTATGTGATAGAGGGAGTAGAGAATGTGAGAGAAGAAATAGAGGAAGTGCAAGAAGTCACGGATAGTGAAGAAAATGAAATATTGGATTTGGCTTTATTGAGCTTAGAGCTCTATTTAGCAGACACGAAACCAGAAGTTACACTTCTGGCAGAAGGGAGGGAACTCAGATTCTTGTGTGACTCAGGGGCATCACGGACCCTGGTACATCCCTCCAAACTGCCAGAGAATTCAGTTTCACCTGATTACATATTAGTGAAAGCAGCTAATGGACAGCTGTATCGGGAGCCCCTCTCCCATAATATTGTGATAACTGATCCTGTTTCAGGATTGACCCAGAAAAGCAAAATTTTTGTATCTGCAAAATGCCCAGTAAACCACTTGGGCAGAGACCTTATGCAGCTATTTGGTATAGCAGTAGTTCCGACTATGCAGGGTATGGAAGCACAGCGACAAATTGATACCTTTGCAGTGCAATCGGAGGGTGAAATGTTTTATTGGTACAGCCAGGACTTGGTTACGACTGGTCCAGGGGCGGTGACCAAAGAGTTGATGAACATAGCCATCAGCAAGTTCCCCTCCCTTGACATATTGATAAACAGCATTTGTTGCACTGTACTCTGTATTATTGTAATACACCAGGACCTCATAAGGAATATGAGCAAGAATTGTTTAGAAATCGTGCAAACAGATTGGTATTACGTAATCTGTACTGGGACACAGAAGGGAACAGTGTAGCCAGCTGTTTGTTGCCCCAGGAGTTCTTTGCACTTTATAAATCTAATCGATTACCACATGTTAGCTTAACTAAGGACAAGAATGTAAAATGGGTAGACTTAGGAGAAAAAGTCATGAGATGGGAAAAACAGACAGAATTAGAACTATCAGAACAGGGAATACAAGTGCAGAAACTGAATTGGATAACTCAGACCCACCCAGATGTACACTTGCAGTCTAGCAAGGACAGCTGATTGACACTCCTATTGAAGGAGGAAGAGAATGCCTTACAGAATATACCAGAAAATCTCTGGTCAACAGGAAAATCAGATGTAGGACTTATTCATACAGCCAAACCAGTTACTATTATGCCAAAGTCAGCATTTAGACCACAAAAGAGACAGTATCCCTTAAGAAAAGATGCAGAGGTAGGAATCCAACCTATTATAGCAGCTTTACTTAAGGAAGGGGTGCTGGTGGAATCTCCTGATTCACCATGTAACACACACTTATTTCCTGTCAAGAAAGCAAATGGAGAATGGCGTATGGTCCAAGATTTACAAGCTGTAAATGATGCAGTAATACCAAGGGCACCAATGGTGCCAGATCCACACACCCTGTTGAATGATTTAAAACCTCAACAGAAATATTTTCTGTGGTATATATCAGCAATGCGTTCTTTTTGATACTGATACACCCTGACAGCCAGCATTGGTTTGCATTCACATTTCAGGGGAAAAGGTATACATATACAGGACTACCACATGGGTATTGTGAAAGTCCAACAATATTCTCACAAGAAATGGCAAGCAACTTGGTGGGATTTACCCCACCTACAGGTAGTCAGATTTTGCTTTATGTTGATGATATTCTGCTGGCGTCCCCAACCCAGCAAGACTGTAAAGAGGATACCCTAGCTCTATTACAATTTTTAGCCACTGAAAGACATAAAGTAAACAAAAATAAACTGCAGCTTTGGAAAAAACAAGTTAAATGCCTAGGATATGTAATATCCAAGGAAGGTAGGACATTAGATGAGGACAGAAAAATAGCAATTTTGCAAGCACCAAAACCCACTACCAAGAAGAAAATGATGTCCTTCCTGGGTATAATTAATTTTTATCAGAGTTGGATTCCAAACTATGCCTTGGAATTTGCATCTTTGACTAACCTGATTTATAAAAAGCCTATGGCAGCACAGGATTTATTACAATGTACACCAGAAACAGAATCTGCTTTCTGCAAACTGAAATAGTTAATAGCGTCTTCATTGGTTTTGGGATTACCAAACTATCATAAACGTTTTTTCCAAACTGTAGATAGTAAGCAAGGTTATATGACATCAGTGTTAACACAGCAGCATGGGGACAAGCAATGCCCTATTGCTTATTATTCATCACAACTGGACCCAGTGGCATGGTCCTTACCTCACTGTATACAAGCAGTAGTTGCAGCTGCAATGGCAGTACAGGCTTCGGCCTCAGTAGTGTTGTTCCACTCTCTCACATTGAGAGTGCCTCATGCAGTCAGGATTATTTTACTGCAAGAGAAGGTAGCATATCTTTCCCCTGCTAGGCATCTTTCCTGCATGACTATATTGTTGAGCCAACCTCATATGACAATTGAACAATGTATGACTTTGAACCCTTCTAACTTGCTCCCAACCCCTGCAGATGGCACACCACACAGCTGCCTGCAGGTGATTGAGCAAAAGACACTGCCTAGAAAAGATCTTACGGATGTTCCCTTCGATGATGCCGTGGTGACATACTACGTGGACGGCTCATGCAAAAGGGGTCCTGCAGGACAGAACCTAGTAGGATATGCAGTAGTTTCTGACACAGACATTATAGAAGCGAAATCTTTACCACACAGTTTATCTGCACAGGCAGCAGAATTGATTGCCTTGACACGGGCATGTACCTTAGCAAAGGGTAAATGTGTAAACATTTTTACTGACAGCCAGTATGCTTTTTCTACTGTACATGTTTTTGCACAACAGTTGAAAAATCGAGGAATGATAACATCTACTGGCAAACCAATCAATCATGTACAGTTTATTTTAGATCTTTTAGAATCTATTCAGTTACCTCAGAAAGTAGCTGTTTGTAAATGCACAGCTCATACCAAGCAACAGGACAGGATTTCAAAAGGTAATGCGAGAGCTGATACAGCTGCAAAGCAGGCAGCTTCAGAAGTATTTTTTTTGAATGAGGAACTACAACCCTCTGAGATTTTAGACTTAGAAATGTTGAAGACAATGCAAACACTTACTATGCAAACTGAAAAACAAAGATGGGTAAAACGAGGAGCAATTCTCGAAAAGGGGCTGTACATCTCTAAAGAAGGGAAACCGATATTGCCGTCTAATTTGTTTAGATATGCAGCTCTGTTGAGCCATGGGCAGTGCCATGTCTCAACAGGGAGGATGGTACAGCTGGTGAACCAAGTGTTCACGACGTATGGATTTACAAACTACTCTAAAAAATGTTGTTCATTATGCCACATTTGTAATAAACATCATGCACAAGGGGCATTAAAGCCCAAGCAAGGGAGTTTCCCTACACCACCGTATCCATTTCATACTATTTGTATGGATTTCATAGAGTTGAATAAATGTGAAAATAAGAAGTATTGTCTTGTCATTGTAGACATGTTTTCCAGATGGGTGGAAGCCTTTCCGACTAAAAATCCAGACGCTACGACTGTAGCCAAAGTGCTTGTTAAAGAAATCATCCCTAGATTCGGCATTCCAGAAAGGATCTACAGTGACAATGGCACACACTTCGTGAATCAGACCATACAGTAGTTAAGTAAACATTTTTGTATTTCTCTAAAGAATCATTGTGCGTATCACCTGCAATCAGCAGGGCTAGTAGAGAGGCATAATGGGATTTTAAAGAGTAAGCTAAGATAATTAATGACAGAAACGCAGAGAAACTGGGTGTACTGTCTGCCCCTGGCACTGTTGAGCATGAGAATTGTTCCGAATGCAAAAGGATTGACACCTTTTGAAAAGCTTTTTGAAAGGGCTTACTATATACCTCAGTGGAAATCTCTCATGCCCGCAGACCAGGAAGCTGACGGTACATTAGCGGAGTATATGCATAATTTGTTAAATTCTAAACATTTGTTGCAGTTAAATTCTGTTTCAGATAAAGAACGAGCCAGACCGTCAGAAATGGCAGTGCCCCCTGGAGCGTCGATCTGGCTGAAGATAGTTAAGAGGAAAAATTGGGCATCTCCGAAGTGGGAAGGTCCATATCAAGTGCTTTTATCAACACCCACTGCAGTCAAAATTGCGGAGCATGCCTCCTGGATCCACATGATGCACTGTAAATTAGTTAAAAACTTTGAAATGGACAAAAATCTTGTCACATGCCAAGAGCAAAAATGATAGAGTCCAGAAGAAACAGGAATGCAGAACAACCCTTTCCTCAGAAGTATTGCATAATCATCCTGTTAACTGTATTTGTGACAATAATCTTTTTGTTGTGGCCTTTTCTTTTCCCAGTCACACAGACTGAACTGAATAAACGAGAAGCGTTACTCATAAACTGGCATCCAAACTTTAACACTTACCAGGCAATTAAATATGTGTATGCTGAGACTTTCAATGTTTCAGATTGCTGGATTTTCACAGCTTTGCTGACAGCATACAGGAGGTTATTAATGACTACAGTCCCCCTAGGGGTCAATGAGACCTGGGAGAACTTGATTTATGATACCTCAACCATTACAGCACAAGATAAAATAGCATTGCACTTGTCTGTTCCACAAAAGGGAACTGTGTGTTTTTATAAAAATGATACTGTTCAGGTGGGTTGGAGCAATTGCAATGTGACTGTTCCTTATAGATGTTAAACTAAAGGTAACAATGTAGATCTTTATTGTAATACAAACTATGATTCATTTCTTGGATTGATGCACAAAACACTTGATGAAGTAAAACATAATTCTGTTCTTTATAAACAGCTATCTATAATTGATAGAAAAATGTTTCATGCAGGGCAAGTGTACATTCATAGCAAGGTTACTACTAAAGTAGAGGATTGTTATTTTGTGTGTGGCAGAAAGGCATACAAATGGTTACCTGAGAATTGGTTATCTGGTTCCGGCCATATGACACACTGCAGTTTTGCTTAATGGGAAAATTCGAAATGTCCAAGAAGTCGTCAAGAAACCTGTAAATCCAGTGGGACAAATCGATGCGTGTTGGAAAGACCATCACTCTCTAGGTAAAGGACTGACACACATAGACTTGAGTGATAGCGTTATACCATTGGCAGGCATATTACCAGCTTATGGAGCAGTGAAATCGATCTGGGAGCTGAGAAAACTGTCAAAACTTCTCGAAGTAATGAGAAATGCAACTTTTTCTGCTCTCGAATTGGTGACTGATGAACTGAATGCTATGAGAACTGTAGTGCTCCAAAACTGCATAGCTCTCGACTTCACCCTAGCAGCTAGAGATGATACGTGCACTTTAATCCAAGAAGAATGCTGTTCGTATATTCCTGACCATAAACACGAGATAGACAATCATCTTGAGGTAATTCAGCAAGTGTCGGCCATGACCAAACCAGGCCCAAATCCACTGATGGACTTTTTACAGAAATGGTTTGTGGGGTGGGGTACTATCCTAATGAACATCCTGATTGCTATTTGTGTAGGTATGCTCCTACTGGGAGTATGTGTTTGTTGTGGTATCCCCTGCATGAAAAGACTGATTAAAGACCTTATAGACATGTCGGTTTCTGAAACCTTATATCAAAGTACTGAGTTTGAAGAACTGTTAAAAGACTAAAAAGCTTTCATAAGTTTAAACTGAATGACACTCTTAACTGCAAATCCTGAGTGGAAGAGGTTAGGAGAAGAAAGCAAACTGTTTATGCTTATTTTGAAAGTAGAATAAAAGTATTAATAGGGGAAAATGTTAGAAAAATATGTATTAATGTGTGTATTAGCAATATGCTTAGTGCATTTAGAGCTTGAAAAGAGTTAACACATTTATTCTATTTCATAAACCATAAATCTGTACAAACTGCAGTTGCTTTCTGACCTTGTACTGTTAGCTAAAATCTTGCTTGTGCCTTGGAAATTTACTGAGAAGCAGGTGATTTTTGCTTGCATTAGGAAAATAATGAATAGAACAATACTACTTGTATGAAACTTAGACAAGAAGTTCCGCTGTGCCATGAGAAAATACACAGCTGTAGAAGTTACAGATAATTAGTACAAAGTCTGCTTGAAAATATGAACTGCAATCAGCATTTGCTTGTATCTGTATTAGAAAAGTACCTTGAAAAGTAACACTGTACAATAGACTCTTGTAAATGGATTAATGGTCACCAAGGCCAGGTTGTTTTTCTGAAAAGTTTCTCACAAATCTAGTCATGTCAGCAGAAAATATGAAGTAACATCTGCTGTAGAACAATACTGAAAGTTGTGCTTGATTACATCAGCTTAGGAGGTCATGTCTTGTAAAATAGTATAAGAATGAACATACTTCCTGTTAGTAGTTAGACAAATCCTTGTATTTGCATGTTTTTGTCTCCTTGCTGCAAGTAAATTAAAGTGTCTTAACTGAACCTTACGTATATTGGTCATTGAAGTTTTTTCCTTTGACATACATGATCACCGACATGTTCTGACATGGCATCCAGGAACTGGTGCAGTACCCTGGATGCTGATGCCTGTGATATCCCCATCATATCACCAGTTGGTCTCTGGAAGGTACCTGTTGCTAATATTCTTAGGCCAACACATACCTTGGTTTCCACTGGGATGGGTTCCCCTCTGTTGGTTCTGTGTGTGAGGCGTGGCCTGCACAACTCAACAATTTTCTGCAGGAGGTATCTGTCCACTCTATAGCGCTCCACTATCTCCAGCTTATGTAGCCCCTGGTAGGTTACCCTGGGCCTGTATACTCTTCTCTGTCTCCTCAATGTGGGTTGTCCAGCAGCATTTACATTGTCACCACCCTCAGCATGTTGCATATGTCGCCTTATAACAGCAATGGCAGCCCCTAACATTTCTTTGTCTCAGTAAAGCTTTTTCAGTTTTCACCACTATTAGCTTACTGTAGTGTCTGTTGTGAGAAACATAATGGACTGTTGTTTGCAGAGTTTTAAGTGCTAGGCTGGGCTGAGCTAGTGTACTGCCTGTGTAATTGCCTGATTCTGATTGTTTTCACATGCTAGCTCAGCTAGTACTCCCTGGTAGCTTCCTACTATTTGTTGTGCTTCCTTTTTCCTTTCTGTTTCCTCAGGGGGGAGCACCGCGCACACAAGAACAAACATGCGCACAGCAGCTAACACATGTGCACACATGCTTACACGGACTAAAACTTGCTTATTCGGGTTAAAACATGCGCACACCAGTGCAAACATGCTTACAAGTCTTTAAACCACCTTATACATGCTTACTCTGGCTTAAATGCGCGTGCACACACGCTTACACGCGTGCACTCTGTCTTACTCGGGTTTACAGGCGTGCATGTGCGCCTATGCACACTCAGCAAGAAACTTTGGTGTTTTCCATGGCATACACCTTCCATTTCTTGGCTTTCCATAGCCTACCTGTTGACACATCTCTTTCCATGATGTGTAAATGACAGCTGACACATGCCACTCTGCTCCAATGAGCATCAATTCTCTCATACATACCCCCCTCATGATGTCACCTATCTTCTACTCTGTTACTCCCCTTATTCTACTCCTACACTCCACTGACTGTGCTCATTTGCTATGTAAACTTGTGATTTACTATCCTAACCCTCATTTACATAGGATTGCCTACTAATGATTGGTTACATCTCTTAGACTGAGCTTCCCCCCTTAGCAACCTCTACTTGGTGGCCATGTTGTCTTCACCCTGCCATTCCCTTGCATTGTACATTAACAATTTCAATAAAATCCACATTTGTGGGTTTTAATTTTTAGTATTCTGGGTTTTACAGCACAGCCCGTTTGCGCGGTGCTGCGCTATGCTTAAATATCAGAAATCGCCGAAAAAAAATAAAATATTTTTATTTTCATATTGCATCAGGAAACATTTCCAATGGCCGTATATTTGGCCATTGGCATGCTTCCTGCACTGGATGCAACCTTTATTTGGAGCTGTCACGGCTCTGTTTTGCTATTTGCAGAACGGTACTCAGTTGTCAACTGAGTACATTTCTGCAAATAACACTACTCTTACTCGGACAGGTTCCGGTTTCCTGAATCGCAAATCTACCTCATTTGCATGCCCTTCACCTGCAATTGAGGTAATTTGCATATCCCAGCCCTGTCCATGTAAGAGCCATTTTAGGAGCTCTCTTGCACACCCCTGCAGGTTGTTCCTGGATCGCTCGTCGGACATGATGGCGGCATGGAATCTTACTCTACTTTAAGACTCTGTGCAAGCCTTCATGAATCCAGGCCATAAGCTTTCATATGACAACAAGAAATTCCTGTATGAGTGCATGTTTATTGATATATTTACAGAAATATGAAAACATATGCTTAATTGTAGAATTATCAATATAAATAACGCTAAATAACGTTGTCAACTTACAAACCTACAGTGCAAATATCAAAGGCAGTTTTCTTTAAGAATATCTAAAGTTTCACCTGATATCATGCAACACTTTGGAAGTCACTTGTTTTTTGAAGTACTAAGTACATATGGAAATATTGTTTATTTTCACAATTACTAATGAACAAGTAGCAGTATCTCAGATATAGTGGAAATGAATGGAAATTGACAATACATTTTCCTGTCACCCAACATGGCATTTCACACCATGCCCCTCAATAACAGGTAGGGCTCTCAGTTATAAAAGTATGAACATAACTATGAAAATATGATTAATAAGTGACAAATTAATTGACAAATTTCTCTACTGTAGAACATCCTACATTAACAATCTTAGTATCATTTTGTTGTTAACTCTTTGCACTTTCTATTCCAGACTATTATTAGCTGAGAAGTCACCTAGTTAAAGAAGGCAGGCCCAAAAAAAGATCTGGATGCCATAAGGAGCTATGGGTGTGAACAGAAAGTATACAAAACTGTTGTTATAAGCTTGAATTAGTTAAATTCTCCCTTGAGTTTGGCATTTGGTTGAATGGTGAATGTCTCCAATAGGTCTAAGTGTGAGTTATAGGTTTCATGGGACATGGAGGATGATCTATGGCATGCATGGATATGGTATGAGACTTGTTTTATGGAAATATGTGCATGGAGTACACTCTAACACATCATCCCATTTAACCAACCTAGAGGTATGCTTGTTATTGATGTAAACTGAGATCCACCTTTAGTCCCTGTCTGTGCAGTTGTGAGTCTAAATACATGAAAGACACTGAAGCCTTGCACTGCTGGTGTACTCTCTGTACCTATAAAGTATGTTTCAGTGACTGCATATATGTCTGCATTACCCAGGGTTCATAGGTTCATAGGTAGGTACTAGGCTATTGGACCTGGGGTCTTTGTTAGCCAAAATTGGTCTGTTTACCTTGTATTATGATATCCTAATAAAAGGAAGAATTTGGATGCTGATTGTTGGTGCTGGCTTTTTGTTTGTATTGGATTTTCATTTTTGAGGTGTGCACGATTCCTTGTACATGCATACCTTGGGTTGATAGGACTATGTATGGCTAGCCATCAAGGTTCCCTGGCTTTTGCTACCCAAGAAAGTTATTTTTCTGTGGCCCTGTCAAGCAGAGCCACAGAAGTGATCCCCAGGGTTAATTTCCTAATTCCCATCCATTCATCAAGTTTTTTTCTTGAAGAGTGCTAATGAGGAACTTTGCTTGACATTGATAGGTAGCTTGTTTCAGAGTATGGGAAGTGTCTGAGACAGGAATCTATCCCTCCAGCACGTTCTATTTATTGTGGTGACAAGGTTTAGGTCCCTAGAGTGTGTATCCTGGAGGGATTGGGATTGTTTTAGGTGGAGCATGTCCAGCAATTTGACATAGCTGTGTATGTTAGGCAGAGATCACCTCGGAGTAGGCGATATGCTATAGAGTAAAGCTGGAGTTTTTTGAGACGGTCAGCATAGGACATCTGTTTGAGGCCCATAATCCTCTTTGCAAGGTACTTCTG
Source organism: Protopterus annectens (assembly GCF_019279795.1). Classification (NCBI taxonomy): domain Eukaryota; kingdom Metazoa; phylum Chordata; order Ceratodontiformes; family Protopteridae; genus Protopterus; species Protopterus annectens. The sequence goes on along the minus strand of NC_056729.1, from coordinate 1,266,074,081 downwards.
TGCAGGGGCGGCTTGTGCTATCAGACTGCAGGACTGCAGCACTCCCACCTAGAACCAAATTAAATAAAAATTGTGAAACATAAAAAAAATGTTTTTACAAGTACTGGACTTCCACGCTTGCACAGACACACTCAGACTGCCCTGCAGATTCCCAGGAATCTGTGCGGTAGACAACCGCACAGAACAGAGGACCTCCGGACTGCTTGATCCACAGACAGGACCAATTGAAGCTCTTGCAGGGAGCACAGGGCCAATCAGGAAACAGGTAAGTTGACTTTGAAGCATTGCAGTCAAGCACAGGTTTCCAGACAATGGTGGAGTGGCTTGCATGGAAGCATTGAAGTCAGTTGAGTACGTTCCAGAAAGTGGAGCTTTGCTGCTTCAATCAGGAGGTATGTGTGTGTGTGTGTGTGTGTGTGTGTGTGTGTGTGTGTGTGTGTGTGTGTGTGTGTGTGTGTGTGTGTGTGTGTGTGTGTGTGTGTGTGTGCATGTGTGTGAAATGCCCCTGTTAACACATAGTGGTAGGTAGAGATACTCAGGCTTGAACCCTGTACCTTGGATGCAGGTGGCAAGGACCTGAATTCCCTACCCACCACTATTTGTAAAATATTGCAGATTTTTGCCTCATATTTGTTCTGTTCCTCATAAAATCTGTGGTTTCTGTATATTCAGTTTTCCTTGCAAGTGTTTGTAGTGCAGTGCAGCTACAGGTTCTCTGGTTTGATTCTTGGCTGGGGTGCCTTCTGTGTGGAGTCTGCATATCCTCCCCTCCCTTACAAAGGTGTTTCGCTCTGCTGACAATTGGCTTTGTTTTGTTCCATGTCAGACTAGTTTACTGGTTAACAGATGTTCAAAAATAACAGGCATTTGAATTTCAGACTTCATATTCTTCAGAAAGTACATGGTAAAACAACCTTTTATTCTAGCAATTGTCTAAGTTTATAACATGGATATTTGAAATTTGCCCATATTTCTGGGACTGTATTCCCCCATTATTGGCCTTGTCCACGTATTTTGTGCTAAGGTTGAGAGATATGGTGAGAACTGAATTCATTTAATGTTTGGGGGCTGTATTCCTCCCCATTACTGGCTTTGTCCACATGTTTTTTTGCTAAGAGGTTGAGAGCTATGGTGAGAACTGAATTCACTGAATATGTTTGGCAACTGTATTCCCACATTATTGGCTTTTTCAGGTGTTTTCTGCTAAGAGGTTGACAGCTATGGTGAAAACTGCATTCACTAAATGGTAGCCATTTAAGTTTGTCTTCCTCTATTTCAGCTGATTTGGCATAGTAGTATGTTTCTCTGAAGATTTTGCACAGGGTCCCCTGGGTCAAGACGTGGCAGTGAAATTAATGGTGGTAACACAGCATTTTATTCTAGCAACTTCTCAACATTATACAAGCAATGTTTAAAATGTGTCCCTGGTGTTTGGCCTTTTGTCCCACCCCCCAATACATTTTGGCTTTTTCCAGATTTCTTGTACTGCAAAGGTGAGAGATACAGCTGAGTGTCGAGTAGATTTTACAAGGAGCTGAGAGCTGCAGGGGAACAAAAGTTTAGTGCTGCTTATGCTAAGCCAGCTTGCATTCTTAATAGCACAACAGGTAGTGTACTTGCTTTTGATGCAGAAGACTCTTTATTAGTTACAGATTTCTTTAATGTGGATTTTACTACTTCAGAGATTATGCATATTTACTGATACTGCTGGACTATAGAAGGATGAGTAGACTTTTTATGATGGAAATGTTCTGAATTGGCCAGTTTTGTCATTGGTGCATGCATTTTGTTTCATTGTTTACTGGAAAAATGTTCAAAACAATAAATTTAAAATGCCCTCTAACAACTTACTGTATTGTACAAGGAATATAATGTAATACAGTCAGGAGGGTGTATCAAAGAGCATGTGTATGTTTCATGTTCAAGGGGCCTATGATTTTGAAAACAGCCCAAAGTTAATCTTTATCTGCCACTGGCAAAATGTATTTTCTTTGAATGTGGGTTTCAATGCTGTTTCAATGCATGTGAGTTTCAAGGGCAGAGAAGTTTTAATGCTAAGTCTATTTTCATTGTGAGACTGCATTGCTTTGTTTAACAGATATCTATTAGGGTTTGTGCTGTAAAATGCAAAATAAAACTTTCAAATGAAATCTAAAGTATCGCAGAAGTAAAGCAGTATGCACATTACAGTGTTTATGGTAAATGGGGCAAAATAACCAAGGAATCGGACATTGGAATGGCTGCAGGGGGAGGTTCCATTCTACCATGATTTTGTGGGGGGGGGGGTAGGAGGGTAGCAAACTCAGACAGCCCTGGTTGAACTATACCTCTCAATTGTCCATATTTTGCAGAATGAATAGATATTTGCTTCTTATTTTTGGTTTGATCCTCATAAAATTTGTGGTTTTCTAGCAAATCATTTAGGAATGAAGTCACTAAATGACAGACATTGAGTTTCAGATGTCATAACCTTCAGAAAAATGCATGCTAATGCAAGACCTGTTATTCTATCAACTGTCTTAAGTTTATACAAGAGCAATTTTTAGCAGTATGTGTATGTTCCCCCAATATATTTGGCCTTGTCCAGATTTCCTGCATTAAGAGGTTGAGAGGTACGTGCAAATCACTTTGTAGAATTAGGAATATCCAAATCTCTCAATTGTCCCCAATTTTGGTTCAAAATGTTGCTCTCCCCTAATAATCCCTCCTCAAAATGGCAATTTTGGAAGAAAACGTCGAGGGTTTACAATTATATATAACTGTAATGATCAGAGTTATAGATTACTTTTATTTCAGAAATACATGTAGATGCTCTTATTTTTTTAGCTGCTCAAGTTAACAGTGTTAATATTAAAAAGTTGTCCCTTTTTTGACAGATTCCCAGCTGTATTGTGTGGCAACTTTATATTTTTGCATCACATTTTTGGTCTGTTTTTCATAAAATTGTGGTTTTCTGGCAAATTAGTGGCAAGTCATTAAAGATTGAAGTTAGAAAATAATGGCAGACATTTGAGTTTCAGATTTCATACCCTTCAGAAAATTCGGACTAATGCAAGACCTACTACTGTTCTATTATCTAAGTTAATAAGAGCAATATTTAAAAATTGTCCTTATTTTTGGGCCTGTGTCCCACTTCTAGTTCTATGTATGGCTTTGTCCAGATTTCTTGCTCTGAATTTGAGAGGTATGAGTGTCAGAGCCATCACTGTCAGCCAGAGACATTTCAAATTGCGACATACTTGTTGCACCCCACTCCTCATTGTAGTGGCTATGGATGCGTCCAAGGAAGGCAAGGAGCAGTTATGCAGTGTAAGTGTCCAGAGTATTCTCCCATCCAAGGTAGACCACAAGTACGACCGTGGCTTTTCATCTGTCCTTGATTTTGCAGAATGTTCTGGTTTTCTGTCATATTTTTATACTATTGATTTATGCTTCTTATTATTCAGGAAATGCATGCTGTCACAGTGCCCTGTATTTAATGACCATCAGGTAAGCTTGTCGGAGATTGTAAGATGCAAGTAAGCTTTAATAAGCATACTGTTAAAGAATTACCAGCACTGAAAGCCTTTTCATTGTTGCCATGCAGAGAATATTTACATAACTAGATAATGTATAAGCCTTGGGTATTGAGATGCATATAACAGTATTTGTAATAAAAGGACAGGATTACAGTATTTTCAGAAGCTCATTACATTTGTTGGAGACTTGCAGTTATCTTTTGTTGGAGACTTGCAGTCATCTTTGCAGGCTTTACCCTTATACTAAACAGAATGCCAATCTATCATGTGTGGTCCATAACTTGTGCAGGAATCTGTTAAGTAATTTATTTTGAGCTTGTTTCTTGTTTGCTGTTCATTTTTTACTTTGATCATGTCTTCCCCATGAAACAAGTAGATAGTTGTGTTTGGCAGCAGGTCTTTTGGATAAGAAACATTTTTACAAGTGGGGGTATCACAGAGATTGCTACTTTCTGCATGTTACTTGGTAATTTTATAAAGCTGAATATAAATTATAATTAGAACTGCAGTGCAAGGAGTAGTGGTTTGAGTTGAGTGGGGGAGTGGGGGCAGGATGTGGATATCTAGGGTGATTAGCTTATGGTCAGATCTGACCAACAAGGAGTTGACTTCAGGTGTGGAACACTGGTCACTCTTGTTGATAATGACTACGTCTAGAATACTGTTGCCCCCGGTGGGGTGTGGATAAGTTGATCCAGGGCATTAGAGTTTATGAATTCTAGAAAGTGCTGAGTGAAGGAGTTAGTACACAAGTAGTTTTTCCAGTTAATGGTGGGGCAGTTGAAATTGCCCATTATTATGGTGTTTGTTTGGACCCTAATATTTTCCAGTATATCAAGAAAAAAGTAGTGGGAGTCCTGGGGCATAGTGGGGGATCTGTAGCAAGCTACAATTAGGATTGCAGTTTTGCCCAGAGTTAGTTGCACTTGGATAATTCCGGATGCATTTTATTAAGCAACTAGGCCGGAGGTGTGGATATCCTTAATGAATATGGGCCCAGCTATGCCTCTGGTGTTCCAGTCCAGGTTAGATGGCCAAAAGGTATGATATGAGTTATAGCCTGGTAAAGCAGGGATGTTGTCTGGAACCCTGAACCAGGTTTCAGTCACAGGACAGATATCAATGTTCTCCATTTTAAGGAGTGCCTTGAATGAGTGCATTTTGAGGTTTAGACTTCTAGTACTGAGTAGCATTACCCTCAGTTTTTGTTTGCCTGTACCTGTTATGGTGGTGGGTTTGCCATTTGGACCTTGCCTAAAAAAGGCACCATAGGGGTGGCAAGACCCTTAGCCAGTATCTAGAATCCCAGGGTGTGACAGGTGCAGGCCATCTCTGGCAAAGCATCATGGCCTGTCGACCATGTCATCCCAGGCAGACAGATACTGGATCCCCTTAGAATGACACCAGAAGCTTAGCCAATTGTTGAAGTCAGTCATTTTGTCCTTGTACTGTGGTGTCATTCTGGGTGAAGGTAGGATGCTACTCAGGGCTAGGGTCATTCCTGCCTGGATTACAAGAATGGAGAGCTCTTCCATGTCTCTTTTTATTTAATCCAGGGAGGTACATCTCAGGTCGTTCACACCAACATGGACAATGACTGAGTCATATTTGTACTTGTTGTGGAGTGACCTGAGTGTGTGGGTTATGTGGCAGATCCTGGCACCTGACAGGCAGCTGACAGTAACCTTCTCCTTATCTAGTCTGGTGAGTGGGACATCAGTGTGCCTGACTATAGTGTCACCTATGACTAATATGTTGGGTACGTTGTTTTGCCTTATGGGCTGTGGTTGAGTGGCACACTGAGTCTGTGGGTTATGTGTCTTTTGGGTTGTGTTGAGGGGTGGAGGTTGCTTGTGTTTCTGCTTTGGAGGTCTCTGTTGCTTGGGCAGATTATTATTGAGAGCCTCAGCGAATGTTTTTGTGTATCTATATGTGGGTTTTGGTGGTGTAGGTTTAGTGGGTTTATGTGATGAGTGTGGTGTGGTGCAAGTGTTTACCTTCTCCTCTTGACTGACAAGTTCAGTCTTGGGTTGACAGAGCTTTGTTTCCAGTTTGGTTAGATAAATACACCTTACACAGGTTGTAGTGTTGAGTGGTAGGAGAAGAGTGTTGTCAGTGTACATGAGGCAATTGCTACATTGCCCCAAGATGTCCAGATTCATCAGGTAGACAGGAGAGAATTGGACATGCCTGGGTAATCACTATTTTCCTTTATACAAGTGAAGAAAGTAAGTACTAGAGCTGTTTTCCTCTATGCATCTGAGGAAGATAAATACAAAATAACTGTTAGCCACTAGGTAGTGAGGAAGTTTGAGTGCTGTAGTAATATGTAATTTATGCAGTGCTTACAACAGTTCTGAACCAGTGCTGTGAACGAAAAAGCAGGATCAAGTGCTAAATTTAAGAGTCTGGCAAGTTCTAAGGGAAAAACTGAAGAGCAGACTTTATGGTGCAGGGAATAGTTTAACCCTAGCTAACTGGCGCTGCGCAATGTGCAAACTAGCGCAAACCCGTGCAAACACGGGTTTTTAATTCAGAAAGTTGAAAGGGATATAAACCAGCTCAAAATGGCCAATAAGTTTAATTTCAGAGCTGGAAGCCACTCATCTTCTGACAGATATGTTGTTCTAATGCTTACCACTCTCACTGATAAGCAGAAAGACCCCCCACTACTACAACAAGGTCTGGACCACTCAGAAACACGGACTAAAGCCCTGACACCAGCAGATCTGGGATCCAGACCATTATTGTATAGGAAAGGATGAGAAACGAGCAGTACAAATAGTATTTTTTTTAAGAAATTAAGCAGCAAAAAGCAATTAAGGAGATGTTGGAGGGAGTGGGGATTCTTGCTTAAACTCCTTGTACTGAGCAGCAACACCTTTATATTATCATGGGTTGATTTTGCTATGGTATTTGTAAATTTGGCATTGCCTAAAACAGGCTTTGTGGGGGGTGACAACATTTTATCCAGTATTCATAAGCCTAGAGGTGAATTACTGCAGACTACCCTTAGCAAAAGAACATGGTTTGTTTACCATATCCCCAAATGATGACAAATATTGTATTCCCTTATAATGACACCATAAACTAAGTGAATTATTAAACTCAATCATCCTTTGTTCATATTGTAGCATCATCCTTGGTGAAGGCAGAATGCTAGTCAATGCTAGACACATAGCAGTCTATGACACATAGTTTGAGGTTTCCCTTATGTCTCCCTTCATATGGTCAAGGGAGGTATGACTCAGGTTGTTTACCTACATGGACTGTGACTAAGTTGTGCTGGTACCTATGGTGCAATGAGTAACTTGGGTCCTGCCTCCTGATAAGCTACTGACCTTTATTTTCCCTTTGTCTAGCTTGGTGAGTGGGGCATCAGTATATCGCACAATATAGTCATCTATCACAATAGTGCCGGGTAGTGTGTAGGATTGCCTTATGGTCTTTTAGTTGAGGCTCTACTGGGTGTAGCTGTATATGTAGTATTAAGTATTGCTTTTGTTGAGGGTTTTTTTTGGTTTGTTAAGGCTAATTTTTGCAGTTGGAGTGCCTGGGGGGTCTTTGGGGTTTGGGAAGTCTGCGTTTAAATGACTCAACATATGCTGGTGTATGTGTGTGACACATTCTGTGTGTGGTGGGTGTTGCTTATATATGTGCCTTGCATACTGTATCTGTTTCTTTAAGGATTAAATGGTTGTCAGTGAACATAAGCTAATTGCTACATTGTTTTAAGGTACCCATGCCCACCAACCTTGCTGCTGAGAAACTGGGAAGGTGCATATCCATGATGTTTGGCCCTTTATTAGGTGAGCTATAAATATGTGAGACACCAGTGATTAAAAAAGAGTAACTAAGGGTGTTTTGGGGACTATGGACTAGACCAGGCAATATATTACTGATTTTAAGTGGCAGTGATCCTCAATGTGCAAACTAGCTGCTCTGTGCTTCTCAATATGCAAAGTAGTTTCCCTACAATTACTGAGTTACTGGGAACAGTTTCAGAGGTAGTTCTATAGTTGAAAATGTTTACCTTCTAGGTGTCAGCTACTACACAAGGCACTGCTAACCACCACTGCAAGCTATGTACAAATGTGCCAACATTATACAACATTAAAACACAGAATAATGACTTTGTGAGGATAGCTTAATGGCTGAGGTGTTTGCCTTACAAACACAAAGTGCAGGGTTCAAGTCTTACAAGGGATAAATGGCTTTGCTTAAAATGGCTCGCAAGGGCAGTTAGCTTAGTACTAAACTATGAACTATGAATTATAATAAGACCTATGGCCAATAATTGACTACAGTCCTTGCCCTTCCTGTGTGTTCCCAAATCAGATGGACCAGGCTACCACCTACTGCAAACAAGTCCTGTAACAAACCAGTTCAAACTAGATACACTGGCCTGTAAAGCACAAGCCACACTCCTACTCTAGCTATATATTTTCTGATGAAACCTGTTTGGCTAGTTTCAACAAAGCTGATTTAGCTGTTTAAATCAATTGCTCTCATTTGCTACATAAGTACTGTGTTTGAGCAGTTTGCACTTGTTTTAGCAAAGCTCCACAGAGTTTGGTGACCAGCTACTGCTTTACTGTGTTTATTTGATCAATCCAAGGCATCTGCTGATCTCTGCAAAAATTAAGCAGAATATTTCACTGTATATTGAACTTTTGAACTGCATTTTTACTGATTATTTGAACTGTTTTTTCCCAAAATTGCTGTACATTGTTGTAGCATAGACTAGAGTCAGATTTGCTGACTCTAGCTCTGTTTATAGAACCTGAGCACTAAACCAGGCCATCTTTTGTTGGAGAGGGTTCCCCCTGCACCCGAGTGGCAGGAGTGTGCAATTAAATTCATCTGATTGAACTTTGCTGGAATAGGGCTCAGTTTTGAGCATTTCTATTGGTTAATTTATTTAATTCTGTTCTCATTTGCTATAAAAGCACCACTTTTGCACGGCTTTGCACTTGTTTGCATATTGTTCACTGCTGAGCAGTGTAGGGCACTGTTGGCGGTTATAGACGCAAGCACTTCTGCCTCCAAAGTTTCCCTTAGTACTCTGCTGGTGATCCAACAGTGAGTTCTTGTGATTGTCCCTCACTAACAGGGGATACATTCAGTGAAGATCCTGAGGTACAAACAGATCCCACCCTCTAGGCCTTCATATTTTTTTGTCCACTTCACCTGTCCTGTGCTTTACCTGATCCTTCCTGTCCTCTCCCTGTTTTCTGACCACATCAGTTTACCTAACATTGTGAATGGACAATTTCCCACAGTTTCTCCAGCCAGCCTGTTCGACCTGGGCAATCTGAGGCAATGTAGCAATTGTCTCATGTACACTGACAACCACAAAGCATGTTTAGCTATGTCTGCAACCTCAAAGACAATACATAATTGTTTACAGAGCTTATTGTAAATGGAGCCACCTATACTGAGCTAGGAGTTATAGCAAACAAACCTTCTGGCTAATAAATTCAGCTCCAACATTACTCCCCCCCCCAACCTTCCCTCAGGAAATATCATCAAATATAACTCCTTCTACTATCACTAGGGAACAGGTCCTTAATGCTCTCTCTAAGACCAAGAAGACTGCATCAATGGGTCCAGACAATATCCCAGGATGCCTTCTAAATAGCATAACACATGACCTATCAGGGCCTCTGGAATTACTATTTACTGTAGCCTCCAAGTAGGCTTTGTGCCTCATGAATGGCAACAGTTATCCCTCTGCACAAAGCTGGGCCATCTACAGGCCTTGGAAACTACAGACCAGTAAGTCTCACTAGTCTTATATGAAAAGCCATGGAAAGAAATATCATGGAGATGATCAACAGAGATATAGTAAACCTGCAGACACTGGACCCAAACCAGTTTGGTTTTGTAAAAGGCAGATAAAGCCTACTCAACCTGGTGGACTTCTTTGAGAAGGTCACCAAAGCAATGGATGACAGCAAAATCATTCACACTGCCTACCTTGACATGGCCAAGGCATTTGACACAACACCCCACTCGGGCATTGTTGACAAACTCAAGAGGTTAGGTAAAACCCGTATGTCACCCAGTGAATAGCCATCTGGCTTACAGAGAGGACCCAGGAAGATAGAATTGGGGAGTCCACCTCTACAAAGAGGTCAGTCGCAAGTGGAGTCCCTCAGGGATCACTCCTTGGACCACTCCTTTTTGGCATTTACCTCTCAGAAGTCAAACCCAATGTCAGTGGTCTCTGGCTGACTAAATTTGTATATGATTGCAAATTAGGAGCTGTCATTGAATCTCACACTGACACAAATGTTCTCCTGGAGGGGCTGACACAGACAAACAACCGGTGTCAGAGTAATGGACTAAAACTAAATGCCAAGAAATGCATAATAGTATCTTTTGGGAAGTCATCCATCTCTGGTAAATATCATACTGGCAACACACCCCTTAGAGTTGACCCTGTAGTCAGGGACTTATGGACACACATAGATAGTAATCCAGTGTCTGATCATCATGTGTCTACAGTGGTGAGAAAATCATTCTATGTTGCATAACTTATAAACAAAGTTATGGCATCTAAGTCCAAGGAAGTCATTGTTCTACTGTATTCGGTATTCATCAGATCTATCATTGAGTACAATGCTCCCTTTGGTATGTTCCTAACCATTCATATCCCACAACTGGAACAGCCACAGAGGTTTCTCACTAAAAGAATATAGGGCATACGTAATATGTCCTATGCAGACTGCCTCAAGGCCCTATCCCTGAACTCTGTCTCCAACAGGCTTTTGATGGGAGATCTACACCTGGCATACAAAGCATCGTCGGACCCCAATCTGATGGAACTCCTGCATATCTACAAAACAAACAGTACCAAAATTACCCACTCTAAAGACTTAAACCTTGCCTGTGATATAAATAGGACCTGCTGGAGAGATAGGCATGCATCCCAGAGACTAGCCCATCTATGGAACAGGCTCCCCATCCATGTGAGGCAGAGTTCCTCCCTAATCCAATTCAAGTGCAAATTGGACAATTGGATGGGATACCAGAAATTCATCCCTGGTTTGGCACCTATGTCTCTGATGCGAACAGGTAACCTGTAAATGGTTCATATCCTAGGCCCATGCTTACACTTATCAAGAGTAACAGAACTCATCAGAGATTTGAGATGCATGGCTAGGCTTAAAAAGGCCCTTGTGGTCATTAGCCTAGTAAACACCTATGAACCTATGAACCTATGACAGCTCACTTCTTCTAATCCACACAAATTCATTATGTGAGAGATGTATCTATGTCAAGAACCTAGAAGCCAGGCTCTCTCATTAACCAGTCAGTTCATCAGTATGCACACCTCACCTCCTGCACCTACCAAACCAATAACACATAAACCTACATATGCGGAGGTCCTTACCAGAAGCTTATCTAAACATCAGATACCTCCCAAACACAAACACAAGCACGATTCACATAATACATCCTTTGGAGAATGCAGTACACATAATATATCACACACCAGTGTCTCACCAGTCAAGCCCCTAAGTCATAACACAAAAACAAACATCTTAGTCATAGGTAACTCAATTGTGAGACATGCAGATGTCCTTCTCACCAGGTTGAATAAGGAAAAGGTCACGGTCAGCTATCTGTCAGAGGACAGGATCTGCCACATCAGACATTAACTCAAGTCTCTCAACAACTGGCACTGTTATGATTCTGTCATAGTCTGTGTTGGTGTGAACAACATGAGATGTACCTGCACTATATTCAGAAAGACTTGACTGAGCTCTCTGATTATGTGCCTCAAGCAGGTATGTCCCTAGCCTTAAGCAGCATTTTACCTTCACCTAGGATGCTACGTCAATACAAACAAAAAATGATTGACTTCAACAGTTGTCTTTTTCTCTGGTGTCATTCAAAGGGGATCCAGTATCTGTCATCCTGCAATGACATGTTTGACAGACCTCAATACTTTGTTAGAGATGGTCTTCATCTGTCACCGCAAGGATTTCAGTTACTGGCTAAGGCTCTTGCCACCCCCCCCCCCCATAGTGCCTTTTTAGGCAGTGTCACAAGAACAAAATTCCCGATGTAAAAATCCCTTCTAAAAACAACTTCAAGGTTATGCTGCTAAATGCTAGGAGTCTAAACCAGAAGCTGCACTCACTGGAAGCAGTCCTCACATTGGAAGATGCTGACATTTGTGCCGTCACTGAGACCTGGTTTAAGGTTGTGAAGAGCACCCCAGTTATGCCAGGTCACATTTTCTTCCACACATTCAGACCACAAACTGAAGGTGTGAGAACTAAAGGAGGTGGTGTATCAATATTCATTAAAGATTAAATGCTTGTTTGGTTAAACACCACAATTCCCTTAAATTACTTCAAGTGCAATTGACTGTGGGTAAGATTCCTCTTCAGGTCATTGCCAGCTGTAGGACCCCCTCCATGAATCAGGACATCCACTTAGCCTACGTGGATCTACTTGAGTCAATAAAGATACAACCAAACACCCTGGTTTTCGTGACTTTAATTACCTGTCCATTGACTGGGTAAATTATATGTGTTCTAACTCAATTGCACAAAGATACCTGGACTTCTAAACTCCACTGCCCTGAACCAGCTGGTTGACACACCCACTAGGGGCTCAAACATCCTGGATCTGGTGCTCACTAACCTGGGGGACTGTTGCACCACCCCCATTTTGTGGCCATCCCTGGTGAGACCCGACCACAAACCAGTCTCATTAGAAGTAACTATAATACAAGACCCTCTGTTAGCAACAGCTAGACTAAAAAACATCTCCAAGGTCAATTACAACCTCTTATGTGACATCATAAACAGATTTATAGCCCTCCCCCCACTGATGGAACAGACACCTATGCTGAGTTATACACCAATGCTTTATATGAGTACCTGTACTATTGTATTGACTCTGCCATCCCTGGTAGAACCAAAGAAAGATCTTCAAGGAAAAATAAACCTGCTGGGTGGACACTTGCCACTAATAGGCTATACAATATGAGAAAAAAATTGCTGTCTAAGAGTAGAAAGGAATGGTCTCAAAACTGGAAACACTCCCTCAACTTAAACAAACAAGACTCCTAGTGAAGTCCTCAAAAGCTAACCACAAATCCAAGTTAGGTTCCTAACTAAGGGTAACCACAAGGCATCCTTTAGTTACATCCGTAACCTCAAAAGGCTCAGATTTGCAATGAACTCCTGGTTACTGGTACTACATATACAGAACCTGTGGATATAGCAAACCTGCTTGCTGACCTGACTCCCCTATCCCTGCGACATATACTTCAAAGCATCCATAATACCTGTCCCCCACCTAGTATCTCTGTGGAGCAAATCTTAAATGCAGTCTCCAATTTATTTATTTATTTTTTTGTTTTACATTTGTTTACTGGGACTGTCCAACTGGACAGAATGTCTTTTTTCAGTGGAGGCCTCGAGAAGAAAAGCTCCACATGAATACATAAAAAAAGTTTATACAAGCTACATTAATAAATAGGGACAGTATATATACATAGAGAAATGGGTACTTATGCACTGTGAAATAGAGCATATAGTTGAGCAGATTTTTACACTGACATAGTGCAGCATGTTTACAGTTTACAGAGGTTTATACATCATTTACCTAACAGTAAGTTTTGCGTGAGGTCTACATGAGTATATTACAGATTAGGGAAGCAACAGTAATAAATAGAGACAATACAATCGTATTTACAAATATTGGATACTTTTGCAATATGAAATAGAGCATATAACAGAGCAGACTATTATATAGAGACAGTACAGCATTATACCATTTACAGAGGCATTATACATTGTTTACTTTACAGTAAATATTATTAGGGTTCAAAACTAAGGTTGAGCAGCAGTTCAAAACAAAAGGTTTCAAAGATGTATAGTAGTTTTGCAGGGAGGCTAGTATTAAGATAGTTTGTTATTAACCAGGGTTATAACAAGAGCAGATCCGTGCATTAGATAGATGGGCTTTAAGGAGCTTTTTGAATTTGGTAGTCCTCATTTGTTTTTTTATTTTGAGGGGCAGAGAGTTCCACAGTCTATCTATATAGTTAGAATACAGGGATTCTTCTGCAGTGTTAGCTGAAGAGATCTTTAATAGAGATTTGTTTGTGGAATGAAGGACTCAATTAGTTAAGTAGGGTTGGAGAATATTGTAAAGGCTAGGGATTTTGGCTGGTTGGTAGAATATTGATGGGATGTTGTCAGTTGGTAGTAGGCTAGGAGGTTACCAACTGAGGTGCCTTAATGTTAGGCAGTGAGGAGACTTATATGTTGATTCAGTGGCAAGCTTTGCTATTTTATTCTAGCAGGTGTCGTTTAGTTATTTCTGATTTCCTTAGATTGGTGAGAATGAAGGATGCATAGAAGAGGGTAGACACAAGGTGAGTTCTAGCAATGTTGGCTTTTGCGGGTCTTGTTATAAAAGTGTTTGTTCCGACATAGAAGTCCGAGTTTTTTGTGGACTTTCTTTAATGATTGGTCTATGTGATTGTAGAATCTGAAATTACTGTCAATGATCACATGAAGAAGTTTAGTGTTTGATATTGGAGTAATAATTGCATTATTTGCTGATTAGATTTTGAAGGATGGGGGTGGGTTAGGCATTCTTGCAGGAGAAAAAGCATGAACTTAGTTTTATTGGGGTTAAGAATGAGCTGAGCATTAGTTATCCAAGATTCAATAGCAGGGAATGACTGCTGGGTTTTTATTTGAGGTCGTAGTGTGGGGCAGCACATACTAGAGTAGAGTCATCTGCATACTGGATAAGGAATGCATGCAGAGTAGAGATATGGAGATTGTTAGTAAAAAGGGTGAATAGAAGAGGACCCAGGACAGAGTCCTGTGGTACTCCGAGAATGACTGGTAGAAGTGGAGAAAGATTGCGCTGCCACTTTTCTACTTGCTGACATCTGGTCAGATAATCCTGGAACCATGCAAGAGACGACTGGCTAAGTTTTAGCTCAGAAAGAGCTGTGACAAGTTTACTATGAGAGATGGAATTGAAAGCTTTGGATAAGTCAAGAAAGAGGATAAAAGTTTGCCATCATGTCTATGTTGATTAATGGTGTTAGTGATGGACATAAGAGCAGTGTTAGTATGATGTGTTGGTTGGAATCCATGCTAAGTGTTAAACATGAGATTACTGGTTTTGAGTTAGTTTAATAACTGGGAGTGAATACATCTCTCTAATATTTTGGACAAGGGTGATAAGACTGCAGTAGAATGGTAGCTGGACATTTCAGTTGATTTTCCTCCTTTAGGCAATGGAATGATGTGTGATATTTTCCAGATAGTTGGCAATTTTTGTTCTGAGATGGATCTTTTAATGAGGATGTATATGGGATAGCAGATGGCCTCAGCATAGATTCTGAGATATTCTGCAGGCAGCTGATCAACTACAAAGGTTGAAGTTTTACTTTTTTTCAGATGATTTTTTATAATATCTGTGGGGACCAGTTGGAAGGAAAAGGGCCTGCTGTCTAGGTTGGGAGATTAGTGAGGTAGGGTTGGAGTAGAGTTGTTATTTGTAAAGGCTAAGATAGACTCTATGAAGTATTTATTGAATTACATTTCTATAGTAGGCCAAAAACACAGCCTCTGTGGGACGAGACAACATCTCGGGTTGCATTCTATGTGGGTTAAAACAGGAATTAACATCATCATTGGGCATGCTTTTCAATCACAGCCTAAGCACTGGCTTTGTCCCAGTGGAATGGAAAACAGCTACCATCATCCCTTTGCACAATGGGGGTGCATCCACAGACCCTGGGAATTATAGCCCCATTAGCCTTATCTGCAAGGCCATGAAACGAGTCATTATGGACATTTGTTGTTAAATAAAGTTATAGTGGAGAACTGTAAAAAGGGGAACAATCTAAGTATGGCATGGATTGACTGCAAAAAGGCATTTGATAGTATCCCACATTCATGGATAAAAGAGTGTTTACAAATGTATAAGATACACCCTACACTGGTTGACTACATCATAGTAACCATGAAAAAATGTCAGACCACTTTGCAATTAAGCCATGATAAAGGACAGACTATTATCCCAGGGATAAAAATTCAAAGGGGGATACTCCAGGGTGACTCTCTGTCACTGTTGCTATTCTGCCTTTCCATTAATTAATTAAGCTGTTTATCTAACAGCTTAGGTCATGGCTGCAATTTGGCTCCTAGAAAACCACAATGTCTAATAACTTCTCAACTTCTCTTTGTCAATGGCTTAAAACTGTATAGCTCATCAGATGAGGAACTGAAAGCACAGCTGCAGGTTGTCAAAATGTTTTTAGATGATATTAGAATGTCATTTGGTCTTAATAAATGTGCAAAAGCATCCTTTAAAGCAGGAAAACTGCAGCGCCAGGAAAACATTGCTTTGGGACAAGAATGTGATATAAAAGAACTTGAGCAAGAGGGAGTGTATAAATATTTGGGAATTGATGAAGGATCAGCAATAAAAAATGAACAAATGCAAATAAAACTCAGTACAGAATACTTTAGAAGACTTAAATTAATCCTGAGAACAGCACTGACATCTAGGAACAAGATCCAAGCTATAGATCAATTTGCTCTTCCTGTCCTAACGTGCAGTTTTGGATTGCTTGACTGATCCCAAAAAGTGTTGGATAGATTAGATATTAAAACAAGAAGGATGCTTCATGCTCAATAAATGATTTATAAAAATCAGTGTATACCAAGATTATATATTCCTCCTTCCAAAGGAGGAATGGGCCTCCTTGAAACTGATTACATGTATAGATCTGCAATCATGGGTCTCCACACATATCTACTGACCTCACAAGATCAAAATGTTGTGAAAGTTTTGAAACATGAGGAGAATAAATCTAAGATGACTTCTCTGCTTAATTTAGCATAAGCGTATTGACATCAAGCAGGAATGAAAATCAAACCAGAAGTAGATAAAAACCAGACAGCAACTGAATGTGCCAAAAAACAAAAGAACGGATATAAGGTGAAGGACTAGATGAGAAGGAAAGAAATGTGGAAAAAACATAAATATAGTTGCAAGTATAGAAAACTTCTGGAAGAGCCTCATGTTGATCAAGTACGAATGCAGGAATGGTTAAGGAGAGGCAAATTCAAACCAAGAAATGAAAGGATAATATTGACAGCCCAAGATAATGGGCTATGTACACGCTGGTTTACAAAGTCCATTAAACATGTGGGAGAAACAGACAAATGTAGGTTTAGTAAAACCAAATTGGAAACAGTCACACACCTTATTGCTGGTTGTGACACACTAATGGCAAAAGGACTGTGTACTGAAAGGCATAATAATGTGGCGAGACTGTTGCACTGGGGATTGTGCAAACATTATGGAATCAAAGTGGCTGAAAAACACTGGAAACATGAGCCACAAAGCATCATAGAAAATGATGGTTTATATCACAAGGGATCACCCATTACCAACAGTTCAAAAGATAGATGCTAGAAAACCAGATATAGTGGTCCAAGAAAAGAAGACAAAAGTAGCATTGATTATTGAAATCATCACACCCAGTGACTATAGTATCTTGCGTACAGAGACACAAAGTCATAAAATACCAGGATCTGCAGGCAGAAATGAGAGCAATGTAGAAGAAAGACACCCAGACAGTTCCAATAGTAGTAGGAGCAACAGATCTTATAAAAAAATATTTAGATATGCTACCAATCCATGTAACCCTGTACGAATTGCAGAAAGAGGCATCACTGGACACATTGCGTGTGCTGCGAAGAGCACTTTTGGCTGACATCAAAGATTAAAACAATACTAATTTCATGAACTTTAGTCATACTTTCACTTAGGAATGGTATCCATTCCCATCATTGTATTAGAAACCCAAAAGCTTTGGAGTAATTAGAAAGACCTTATTAACAAAGATATAGGAAATCTCCAAACACTCAAACCCACCCAGTTTGGTTTTGTCAAGGGAAGATCATGCCTGTTAAACCTCCTAGACTTCTTTGAGACAGTCACCAAAGCCCTAGAGACTCCACCTCCTCCAACAGAGCCATAACTGGGGGTGTTCCACAGGGATCGATTCTGTGACCGCTTCTGTTCAGAATCTACGTCTCTAAAGTACAGGCTAAAACTAAAGGAAGGACTATGACTGACAAAGTTTGCCGATGACTGCAAACTGGGAGTGATCAAAGAAACCCCTAGCGATGTCAACATCCTGCAAGAAAGCCTTACACAGACTAATGACTGGTGCCAAAGTCATGTTCTTAAACTTAATGCAACAAAATGCATTATGATCCCCTTCAGCAAGGGTGACGTTTCTGCACTCCACCACATCCATAGTAATATCCTAAGCACACAGTCAGTGGTGAGAGATCTGGCCACAAACATCAACAGCAGCCTTAACTTCTATCACTATGTCTCCATAGTGGTAAGAAAGGAGTTTTATATTGCTCATCTCATAAGTACGGACATTGCCTCCAGAAAAAAAAAGAAGTTATAATCCCCCTGTACTCTTTCCCCAACAGGCCAATAACAGAGTACAGTGCTCCCTTTGGTATGTTCCTTTCCAAACACCTGCAGCAATAGGAGAGATCACAAAGGTTCCTTATAAAAAAAATTCAGGGTCTTCAAAATCTGTCTTATGTGGATAGACTGAAATCATTCCTTATAAAAAAAAATCCAGGGCCTTCAAAATCTGTCTTATGCGGATAGACTGAAATCATTGTCAATTTACACTGTGTCCTACAGACTGCTCAGATGTGACCTGTGGCTTGCTTATAGTGCAATCTATGGCCCAGCCTTAATGGAAATGCTGCACATTTGCAAGTCAAATGGCACACGAGTCACTCGCTCAAAGGACCTTAAACTGGTATGTGACATCAAAAGAACTTGCTGTAATGACAGATTTGTCACAGAGAGGTGGCCCCACCTTTGGAAAGAGCTTCCTATTCATGTTAACCAAAGCCCCTCATTGGCCCTATTTAAGTGTAATTTGGATGATTGGATGGGTAACCAGAAATTCACCCCAGAATTTCCGCCTGTGTCCTTCTTGGACAGTAGCATTAGGTGCTGATTTGAGTGCCTGTTTGAACCAGACAACCTTGAGAACATGGGTTGAACTTGGGTAGGTTTGTAAGGGCCCTGGAGCCGTTAGCCTAGTGACCTCCTATGATCCTATGATACTATGAATTAACAAAAATAATTTGCTTACAGTTAAAACAACGAAAAGTTAAGAACTGTTAAAGACAGAGATCTACTTATCTAATGTAGAAATGCTCATTAGCAAGATTCTTTTATTTATTTTGCTTTTGTTTATAGGGTTCTTTCAGGCGGCTTTGACAAAAAGTATAGGATGTAGCATTAAATTAAAAAATTGGTTGGTGAGATGTGATACATTGCAATGATCTCCCTTGAAACACAGGACATGCCTTTTAGGACTATATTTGCTATAGCAGGTTCCTCACCTATTGCCAAGAAGTCATTTCATCAAAAAGAGAAAAGAACGGTACAGCTGATCAAAAATCAACAGATTGAATAGTACAGGCATTTTTTTTGTTTGAGACTGTGGAACAGTAGGGATCAGGGGATTTACCTTCCCCTCTGTAATGCAGTCTCAGAGATAATATATATAATTAACAGTGGGGTTCAGGGGACTGCTCCCTTCAAAAAACATATTTTTTGTAACTCTTTCTCAAACAAAATCATCAGGTTCAATGATATAACATTTCCTAGAAATGTTATAATTCCACTATAGCATATCCATTTCTGGCTGTGACAGCCACAGAGTGCTCAGAGTTTAAATGGCTCTCTACCAATACCTTAGATGTTAAATGATGGGATAGTTTGTATATTTAGCATGTGTTCTTTTTACAAAATCTCATGATGCTGCATTTACTGACTTTAAAAGTGAGGCTATTAATTCGGCATCAAGTATGTAATTTTTCCAGATCACATTAGAAAACAATTTTTACTCATTTTGCAGTCATTTTATGGTTATCCATACCAACTTCTCACTGTTATATTTAAGATGATATGTCAAAAATTGAAGTGGCTTCAAAAGATAGCCCTGTGCGATAGACAGGTACCCCACACTTTGTCTTCTTTTGTCCCACTGCTTAATCAATGTCCTACCCACTGAATTATCAATAAGGTGACATTTAATGCCTGTACATTGTCAATTATTTGGTTATTGGAATAGTATTGAGATCATCATCCCACATCTGTTAGTTATTCTCAGGATATCCTTTCTCCTAGTTTAGGTTTCCTACTTTGTCTAGACATTGCCCTGGACATATAAATCAACTCACCACCAACTACTAATCAGCTGACAGCTCAGAAAGCCATCTAGTGACCCAGAAGTGGTGGATGGGGTATTGCCTAGGGTGTTCTCAGCAAGGGTGGAGAAATGATGACCTCAGTTGGTGATACTAATTGGAAGAAGAATAAGCACGTTGAATAATTGTTGAATCCAGTGGACATATACCATGAGAAACAAATGGAGGGATTAGATCCATTTATGCAGATGAAGTCACTGAGGTAATTAAACAGCTTTATAGTGGTTGGTTTGCAGAAGCAGATGAGATCTGACCAGAAATTCAGAATCCAGTCAGTGCTGTTGAGATGTCATGATTTATTTGTCTTTTCAATGCTGCAAATAAGGTAATTAAACTAGCTCTGAACTGGCAAACTTGGGTGGTAGTCCTCTTTTTCAAAAGGGGACATGAGGTTGTGCGCCAATGATATAGAAATCTCTACTTGACTTCCCTGTGAAGGCTTACCCCAGGGTGATGTAAAGAAAATTGTTTGTGGTAAATTAACCTCTATTTCTAGAAGCTCAATATGAGTTCAGTATTGAATCATATCTTTGACAGTGCATGGATGTTGGAAAGGTCATGGTAATTTGCCAACATTGTCTACAATTGCTTTATAGGCCACAAGAAAGCATCAAACACAGCAGAGTGAAATGTATTAAAAGAGGGAGCTAAACAGTAAGGGCTTATGTGATGACTTTTGCAGATATGTTTAACAAGAGCATAGGACTCCAAACAAATATGCCTTGTCTGCCCTTTTGTTCTTGATTTTCAGGCACAGGAATTTATTTTGTTCTTATGTATTAATTTGTTCAGCAGGGAAGATGACTGGTCCTCAGACACAGAACTGAAACTAGGATTGGGTAAGGAGGTGGCTTCCCCACATGCAAGCTGTTAGGGGTTCTTATCTGCATGTTCCAATGGTGTGGGAATGTATATGGAGCATTTCTCCCCAGGCCTCTGCTGAAAATTGGCTTTGTTCCAAGTCAGACTTTCCCGGTAAACAAATGCTAAATAAAACAATTACTGCCAATGTTCCAATGGTGTGGGAATGTAGTAACAGCATTCAATAACTATTACTGCCCATGTTCCAGTGGTGTAAGAATGTAGTAACAGCATTCAATAATTATTACTGCCCATGTTCCAATGGTGTGGGAATGTAGTAACAACATTCAGTAATTATTACTGCCCATGTTCCATTGTTGTGGGAATGTAGTAACAGCATTCAGAAATGAATACTGGTGATGCATTTCCAGATGTGGCTGAATCCCTATTGTGTGGTGATTTAACTGTTGCACAATGCTTGTTACATTAGAAGCAGCTTGCTAGTGTTTCAGACCTCAGGTCTGGGAGCTGAACAGGGCACCAGATAACTTAGGTATGCTTCTGCTCAGACCATTTTCAAACATGGTCTGTGATTCAACCGTAACCTGTGACACATGCACAAGGGTAGATACAATATATGCAGATATTTATAGAGTAGATAATGAATGTTTTTAGGAACTTCTAGGAAACCACCCTTGTAGGAGAAATCCCACACAGACACAGGGTGGGCATGCAAAATATGCACATACAGTGACCAGATGTCAGAACTGATAGGTCACATTCTCTAGAATCCCATAGCTTGTACCTAGACTTATGGGAATCTTTCACCATTAAACCAAATGCCCTATGTATGGGAGAGTTTGACTACCCCTCTATAACTGGGAAACATATGGTGCCTCATACATGCTGGACAACAATTTCTGGACTCTACTAACACAAATACTCTAGATCAGATAGTGTATACACCCACCAGAGGTTTAAACATGCCAGATCTGGTTCTCACCAATATAGGACATTGCTGTGTCGTGTCCTCACTGGTGAGGGCAAACCACAAAGCTGTCTCCTTTGAAATAAAAATCAGGTCAGTAACCCCAGAAAACAGTTGGGAACTATTCCAAAGCAAACTACACCCTACTAAATGATAGTTTGTCAAAATTCAGTGCCCCCCCCCCAACTCTGAGTTCACAACAACTTATGCGGAATTTTTCACAGAGACCCTGTACAGCCACATAAATGGGTGTATAGAGGTTGCTGTTACCTATCCAGAAGTAAGCCCAAAACAAAGTCTAAAATAAAACACACTGGTAGAATCCTAACCTTAATAGGATATATGGCAAAAGGAAAAAAAGCCATGGCTAAAATCTGGGAAAGCAACTTGCAAAATGATAGGAGCTCTGTAATTACACTAACCAGGAAACTTAGAAGACTAATTACGTCCAAAAATGTGAATTAGATGGTCAACATAGCCTCACAGGCTAAAGGCAACCAAAGGCCTTTTACAGCTATGTCCAAAATATCAAAGGCAGCACACACTAGTGTGGCAAACTGGTGGTCAATAGTGCCACCTTCACTGATCTGAGTGACATAGCAAATATGCTGGCTAACAAATTCAGCTCAAACTTGTTTAGGTCTTGTATCCTTTTAGTAAGGTATCTCTTAGGGTATTAAAATGTTTGCATATGTCTGGATGGAGATGATTGCCCTAATGAGAGCTGAGTAAAGAGAGGCAATGACATTCCTAGATCTAGATCCAATCCCTTTGTTTATAAGCTGCACAGCATAGGAGGACTTTCTTACAACAGTGGACACATTTTGATCAAAAGTTAGGTCACTGTGCACATAGTCCCCAAATTCCAAACAACTGGGTCAGCCCTTAGGGGGTATATTGTCAATGTGGTAGTTCTCTGGGGTGCACTACTTCCCAAAGGAGATGATAATGCATTTTTTTTGGTATTAAGTTTCAGTCCATGATTCTGGCACCAATTATTTGTTTGTGGTAAAACTTCCTTTATGATGGCTAAGTCATTTAGGAATTCAATGACTGCTCCTAACTAGCAGCCATTGCAAACGTAGTCACCTAGAGCCCTTCAGTATTGCCTCATACTTCAGATAGGTATATATGCAATGATAGAGGCCCCAACACCAAACCTTGAGGGGCTCCACTAGTGAGTTGTCCCTTTGTTGAGCTAGCTTCCCCTATTTTGATCTCCTAGGTCTATCTGTGAGACATTTGGCAACCCAGTGGGTGATTATGCCTAAGTATAAGATTGTGTCAAAAGCCTTGTCCAGGTCAAGGTATGCAGTGTGCACCATTTTACTTTCATTCATTGTTTTGATGACCTTTTCATAAAAGTCTGCTAGGTTAAGTATGTATGACCTGTCCTTGATGAATTCAAACTGAGACAAGTCCAGTGCTTGAAAGTTCCCTTTGCCCTTATTAATTAGATCCATGATAAGTATTTCCATGGATTTGCCTATGAGGCTGGTCAGACTTATGCATCTTTAATTGTCTGGGTCTGTGGAAGGTCCTGTATTTCACATGGGGTTGAGACTGTAGCTGTTTTCCATCTGCTTATTACAGAACCTGTACAGAAGCTGAGATCGAACAGAGTTGCTAGTAATTCACCTACAGCAGTGAATAGCATAGCTTTGATCTACCAGCATGTGTTGGAGACTGAGGGTGGTGTGGAGGATGATGCACACAACCACCGCTGGCACCAGAGGAGGAGAGTGTTCAGACCCAGGGTAACCTACCAGGGGCTACATGATCTGGAGATAGTAGAGCATTACAGGGTGGACAGGGACACCCTACAGCAACTTGTAGAGTTGTGCTGTCCACGCCTCAGAGCCAGAACAAACAGAGGGGAACCCATCCCAGTGGATACGAAGGTATGTGTAAGCCTGAGAATACTAGCTACAGGCACCTTTCAAAGACCAACTGGGGATATCATGGGGATCTCACAGGCATCAGCATCCAGGGTACTACACCAGTTCCTGGATGCCATGTTACCACATGCCAATGAGCACATATACTTCCCCCGAATGCAGGATGAGTTGGCCAGCAATATGCGTCTCTTCCACCGTGTGGCAGAATACCCGGAGGTACTGGGTGCAATAGACTGCATGCACATACACATCAAGTCACCACCCGGTGAGCAGGGTAGGAGCTACATAAACCACAAGGGATACCACTCCATAAACTGCCTGGTTGTGTGCAATGCCCAGGGCATTATCACAGATGGTTGTGCTGGCAGCCCTGGAAGCTATCATGACTCCCATATCTGGCATGCCTCACAGCTGTATCGGTTATTTGCCAGGGGGACATCCCAAATGGCCACCTGGTGGGGGATGCTGGCTATGCACTGGAACCATGGATGATGACTCCCATCAGAAATGCACACACACCCATGCAGGAATGACATGATGAGGCACACACACAAACCAGAATCATCATAGAGCATGTGTTTGGGATGCTGAAATCATGGTTCCATTGCTTGGACATATCTTGTGGAGCCTTGCAGTACTCTCCAGGCACATGTGCCCACATCTTCATAGTGTGTGCCATGCTATACAATATGGTCCTGGGGAAACAGCTGCAGCAGGGACAAAATGGTGAAGGCCCTCACAGCCCACCACCACTGCCAAGGGCCCCACAGGCACAGAGGTACTCAGACCATGCAGCCCCAGTAGGCAGACAGAGGTGTGCCCAGTATGCCCATGCCTTGGCAAAGAGGGAACATATAGCACACACACTGACAGTGTAGGCACCTAGGGACTGACACCTTTCTCCACCTGCACACACAGTAAAAATGGATGGCACACACACAAGTCTACCTGTAAATTGTCATGTATAGGCAGTCTACTGTGTGCATCCAACATAGGCAGCCCTCAACTGTTGCATACACAACAGAAACTGGCACAAGGTAAGTCAACACCCGAACAGTAAATAAGCTATCAGCATATGCAGATACTGTATGTATAGAGTCATAGGTAGGTACATGGCCAACTGCCAGAGGCCATTCATAAGGCCAGCCAAAATGTGTCAGCTTTTGCCACCCCATTGATTCATTAACTGTCTTTCTGTGGAGCAGAGCCAATGGCGGGATCCCTGGGGTGCATCTACTGTTCCCCATCCACCCTTCAAGGTTTCTCTTGCAGAGTGTTAGTGAGAGGCTCTGTATAATGTAGTTAAGGATGTTGTTCCAAAGTATGGGGAGTGCCTGTGACAGGAAGCTGTCCCTCCAGCATCTTCCAGTTATTGTTGTGGCAAGGTCAGCTCACTACAGTGTGTGGTTCACTGTGACATGGATTCCCAGAGGTGGAGCATATCCATCAAGCCTGAGTTTGACATGGCTGTGCTGGCCAGCGGAGATCATCTCCGGGTAAATGAGATGCCACTGAGTAAAGCAGGAGTTTATTCAGTCTGGCTGCATTGGCCATATGTTGGAGGCCAGTATTCCCAGGTACATTTCTTGACCCCCCAGCTGTTGGACGTGTCCTCTGAGGTACATTCTACATGGGTTATTATACCCTATGGTGGGATTGATGAGTGATGAGTAAAGGGGCACTATAACCCCAGTATGTCTAGATGGGAATACTTTAGTAATCAGATGGCCCACATAGAAGGATGTCCTGACTACTGTGGAGATATGATTGTCAAAGGGGAAATCACTATCTACCTTAGTCCCCAGATACCCCATTACCTCGTCTGTATTAAAGTGGCTGCTGCTCATGTGTTAATATGTAGGTGTCAGTTCCACAATGGAATGACCATGCAGTTAGTGGCACTTGGTTGGAGGCTGTGTTGTTGGCACCCTGTGATGTTCTCTGTTAGGCCCCTTGAGGGATGTCCATGTCAGCTGGACTATCAATCATGGCTCCCAGTTTGCAGTCATTGCTAAACATGGTCTGCCATAGTCCACCTGTGTTTGCCTATACATCTGAGATGTATATGCCAAACAGTAGGGCTCCCAGGACTGAGTCCTGTGGGCCACCAGTCGTGACTTTTCAAGAGTTGGACCTGGAGACCGCTAGTCATACCATGTGGGTTCTGTGTGTAAGCCCATTGGCGACCCAACCTGTGATGTATGGGTGAATGTACAGGCTGGTGTGTTTATCAATAATATCTGAGTGGGGCATGCCATCAAAAGCCTTGGTAAGGTCCAGGTAGTATGTGTGAACCACCTCCCCCTTCATTTACCATCTTGGTGTCTGTATGTAAGACGTCAAACAGGTTCAGTAGGCATGAACTGGACTCAACCAAGCTGACCTGGGTTGGGTCACATGTTTGGAGGTTACCAATGTCATTGTTAATGAGTGCCACGAGGATGCAAACCATACGATTGCAGATCAGACTAGTCAGGCTTATGGGGTGGTAGTTACCATGGTCAGTTGTGATTTCACCTTGATGGAGTGGAATAACCGTTGCCATGTGCCATTGTATGGGCATGTAGCCTGTGGAGAGGCTGAGGTCAGAATGCTTAATTAGCTGGATGGCAGGTTGTCTTGTACAGTTTGCAAGATGCAGTCTGGGTCAACATCTGCCTCCACTGATGCTGTGTTCTGCTGTTAGAGAGGGCCATTTCTACCTATGTGTCTCTGATGGTTGGGATACTGTACCTTTCAGGTAGTGTTGTGGGCTTTTTAGGAGGTGAAGTATGC